>NW_028180865.1:0-28142 GCF_964211825.1 Aythya ferina
ATGCGAAGTGACGGGGCCGGGGGGGGGCCCTGTCGCTGCCGGTGCCCACGGGTGACAGCGTCCCCCACCCCCACCCCCAGCGCCACCTGGGTGACCTCGTGTGTCCCCCACCCCCACCCCCAAAACACCCCCCCACAGCCCCCTCACTCCTGGGGGGCGCATGGCTGGGTGGGGGGGGAGGGGAAAGGGGGGGGGACAGCCCGATGTGTGCCCCCCGTGCCCCCCCACCGCACACACGCACCCCCCCTGCACCCCCCTTACAACCCCCCACGCCCCCCCAAACCCCCCCCACGCCCCCCCCACATCCCCCCCTCTTTCCCCCTCACCCCATGTAGCCCCCCCACGGCCCCCCAAGCATCCCCCCCACCCCATGTGCCCCCCCCGCACCCCCTACCCCCTTACACCCCCCCCACACCCCCCCACGTCTCCCCCATTCCCCCCATCCCCTGTAGCCCCCCCTCACCCCCTCACACCCCCCCACGACCCCCCCCATCCTCCTACACCCCCCCCACGCCCCCCCCTCGCACCCCCCCTTTACACCCCCCCCCACGACCCCCCCTTACCCCCCTACCCCCTTACACCCCCCCCGCACCCCCCTTACACCCCCTCCAGACCCCCCCCAACCCCTCCCTCGACCCCCCCCCGACCCCCTCTGACCCCCCTGACCCCCCCCGACCCCCCCCCGACCCCCCCTGCCCCCCCCTCACCCACCGGCACCCACTCGGGGCAGCCCCAGCAGCGGCAGTGGCTGGGAGCAGCCCCGGCACCCGGGGGGGGGGAGGGGGGGGGCGGGGCCGAGGCGGGGCCGCCCCCCCACCCCCACTCCCCCGACATCCCCCCCCCCCCCCCAGGCACTGCCACCACCCCCCCCCCCCCCCACCGCCACTGTCACTGTCACTGCGCGTCTGGGCTCGCTGGGATGGATGCGGAACCGGCGGGGGGGTGGGGACAGGGGGACAGGGACATGGGGACAGAGGGACAGGGGGACACACGGACACATGGACACAGGGACATGGGGACACACGGACATGGGGACACGTGGACATGTGGGTATGGGGACACGTGGACATGGGGACATGGGGACACACGGACACAGGGACATGGGGACACAGGGACACGGGGACACACGGACACATGGACATAGGGACATGGGGTCACAGGGACATGGGGACATGGGGACACAGGGACATGGGGACATGTGGACATGTACATGTGGGTATGGGGACACATGGACATAGGGACATGGACACAGACACGGGGACACATGGACATGGGGACAGAGGGACATAGGGACACCTGGACATGGACATGTGGGTATGGGGACACACGGACGCAGGGACACACAGACATGGGGACACACGGACATGGGGACACGGACACGGGGACACATGGACACAGGGACATGGGGACAGGGACAGGGACATGGGGACACATGGACATGTGGGTATGGGGACACACGGACACAGGGACGCACGGACACGAGGACACACAGACACGGGGACACACGGACACGGGGACACACGGACACGGGGACACGGACATATGGGTACAGGGACACAGACACAGAGACATGGGGACACGGACATACAGACAATGGGACAGAGGGACACAGACATGGGGACACACGGACATGGGGACATACGGACATGGGGACACACGGACACGGGGACATACGGACATGGGGACACATGGACACAGGGACATGGGGACACGTGGACATGGACATGTGGGTATGGGGACACACGGACATGGGGACATGGGGACACACAGACACAGGGACATGGACACAGACATGGGGACACATGGACATGGGGACACACGGACATGGGGACACACGGACACAGGGACACATGGACATGGTTGTGGGGACATGGGGACACACAGACACGAGGACACACGGACATGGGGACATGGACATATGGGTACAGGGACACAGAGACACAGACATGGGGACACACGGACATGGGGACATACGGACATGGGGACACACGGACACAGGGACATGGACATACAGACAATGGGACAGAGGGACACGGACATGGGGACATGGACACGTGGGTACAGGGACACATGGACACAGGGACATGGGTGTGTGGGCATGGGGACATGGACATGGGGACACATGGACACAGGGACACACGGGTGTGTGGCACAGGGATGTGTGGGCATGGACACAGGGACAGAGGGACACACGGACATGGGGACACACAGACATGGGGACACAGGAACAGAGGGACACAGATGGGGACACATGGACACACAGGGACACAGACACAGACATATGGGGACACACGGACACGGGGACATGGTGACACAGGGGTGTGTGGGCACGGCCACATGGACACGGGGACACACGGACACACAGACATGGACACAGACAGGGGGACACACGGACATGGTGACATGGGTGTGTGGCACAGGGGCATGGGGACACGGACACACGGACATGGGGACAGAGGGACACATGGACACGGACACATGGACACGGGGACGTGGTGACAGGGATGTGGCACAGGGGGGTGTGGGCAGGGACACACGGACACGGGGACACACGGACACGGGGACACGGGGGTGGTGCAGGGATACGAGGACAATGACACAGGGACAGAGGGACACAGATGGGGACACACGGACACACAGGGACACGGCCACGTGGGTACAGGGACAGATGGACACACAGGGACACGGACATGGTGACACAGGGGTGTGGACAGACGCGGGGACAGACGGACACAGACATGAAGACACACGGACACGCGGGGACACGGTGACACGGGGTGGCAGATGGATACATGGACAGACGGACACGTAGGTGGGGACACACAGGGACACACAGACACGCCACGGGACACACAGACACGCGTGGGCACGCAGCACAGACGGACACACAGCCACAGCGGGACAGACGGCACCGACACCGCACGGGGACACGGCACGGGCACGCGTGGGCACACGGGTGTGCTGCGGGGACACGCTGCGAGCTGGCACTGCTGCACGGGGTGCACGCCCTGCACACCCACAGGCACTGCACGCACTGCACACTCACACCATGCATACACTGATGCGCTGTGCACACTCAAACACTCATGCATGTACACGCTGAACACACGCTGCATGCACTGCACATGATGCATGCACTGCACATGATGCATGCACTGCACACACGCACACACTGCATGTGCACATGCACACTGCACACACTCATGCAGGCACACGTGTGCTGCACCTGTGCGCACACACTGCACGCACACACATGCACACTGCATACACTCATGCACACACACACTGCATGCACACACACTGCATGTACATACGTGCACTGCACACACACACGTGCACACTACATGCACTCATGCACACACACTGCATGCACTCATGCACACGCACTGCACACACTCATGCAGGCGCACACTGCATGCACTGCACACACTGCACACACTCATGCACACACACACACTGCATGCACTGCACACACACTCTCACACTGCATGCACTCATGCACACTGCATACGCTCATGCACACACTCACTGTATGTACTGCACACACACACACACACTGGATGCACACACTGCATGCACTGCACACACTGCACACACACACGCGGTGCCTGGTGCAGGGCTCTCCACAAGTGTCACCGTGCTGCCAGGTGTCACCACACGTGTCCCCAGCCGTGCCACCAGTCCCCCCATTCACCCCCTATGCGTGGCACCGCAGTGACCCCCCCATATTTGTGTGTCCCCCGTTATGTGTCCCCCCCCAGGTGTCACCCTGTGCCCCCTGGTGCTGCCCCTGTGCCCCACAGGACCCCCCCCCCCTTTGCACCAAGATTTGGGCTGGATTTTGGACCCAGAGCCCCCCCCCGACCACTGCATCCCCCCCCAGAGCCTGCTCCTCTCCAGGCTGAGCACCCCCAGCACCCCAGCAAAGAGGCTCCAGCCTTGTGCCCCCCTCTGGACCCCCTCCTCCCCGTGCACACCCATTGCACACCCCTTGCACAACCGCTGTCCCCATGCCACCACTGTGGGGCATGCTGACCCAGGGGGGTGCAGCAGTGGTGAGAGGGGGGCGCAGGTGTGCCTGGGGGTGGGAAGCTGTGGTGGGGGCGTGCCGGGGTGCACAAACACACAGCAGGGCTTGCAAAGCTGGGTCACGCTGTGCAAGGCCATGCTCCTGCTGTGCACGCTCACAGCAGCGTGCAAAGGCACTCCTGCAGCGTGCAAACCTGCACCAGCGTGCAAGGCCGTGCAATGGTGTGCCAGGGCATGCAATGGTGTGCAAGGCTGTGCCATGATGTGCATGGGTGGGCCTGGTGTGCAAAGCCTGTGCAATGGTGTACAAGGTTGGGCCTCGTGTGCAAAGCCATGCAATAGTGTGTAAAGCCATGCAATGGTGTGCTGCAGTGTGCAAGGCTGTGCAATGCTGTGCAAGGCTGTTCCCGGTGTGCAAAGCCATGCAATAGTGTGTAAAGCCATGCAATGGTGTGCTGGGGTGTGCAAGCCTGTGCAATGGTGTACAAAGCCATGCAATGGTGCAAGATCGTGCAATGGTGTGCAAGGTTGGGTCTTGTGTGCAAAGCCATGCAATAGTGTGTAAAGCCACACAATGGTGTGCTGGAGTGTGCAAACCTGTGCAATGGTGTGCAAGGCTGTGCAATGGTGTGCAAGCCTGTGCAAGATTGTGCAATGGTGTGCAAGGTTGGGCCTGGTGTGCAAAGCCATGCAACAGTGTGCTAGGGTGTGCAAGGCTGTGCAATGGTGTGCAAGGCTGTGCCTGGTGTGCAAAGCCATGCAATAGTGTGTAAAGCTATGCAATGGTGGGCTGGGGTGTGCAAGCCTGTGCAATGGTGTACAAAGTCGTGCAATGGTGTGCAAGGTTGGGCCTGGTGTGCAAAGCCATGCAATGGTGTGCTGGGGTGTGCAAGCGTGTGCAATGGTGTGCAAAGCTGTGCAATGGTGTGCAAGGTTGGGCCTTCTGTGCAAAGCCGTGCAATAGTGTGTAAAGCCATGCAATGGTGTGCTGCAGTGTGCAAGGCTGTGCAATGGTGTGCAAGGTTGGTCCTTGTATGCAAAGTGGCTTTGCACACTATTTGCACACATGCAATAGTGTGCAAAGCCATGCAATGGTATGCTGGGGTATGCAAGCCTGTGCAATGGTGTGCTGCAGTGTGCAAGACTGTGCCTGGTGTGCAAGGCTGTGCAAGGCTGTGCAGGGGCATGCCTGGTGTGCAAAGCTGTGCCAGAGCATGCTGGGCTGCACCGTGAGCGTGCAAACACCCACCCATCTTGTGTGCTCCCCCCCCCCCATGGTGCAAGCCCCCCCCTCCCAGGTCCCTCTGTGCCCCCCCTCCCTGCACCCCCCCCCCCAGTGTCACGAAGCTGGGGGTCCCGGGCGGGGGGACAGATGCATGCACAGCCACGGATGCTCCAGGTCTTTATTTGTGGCCCCTCCGGGGACCCCCCCGGACCCCCCCCAGCTCAGAGCCTGTCCCTAAGTGCCCGAGGGGCTGCAAGGGGGGGGGGGTCCAATGCCCCCCCCCCCAAAACAGGAAGGGGGGTGGCGAAACTGGGGGGGTGCAAGCAGCGGACTACGTCCTACGCGCCCCTACAGGGCACAGCACCCCTGGGGGGGGGACCCAAGGGGGGGTGGGGGGGTCCCGGCCCCCCCCGCTGCCGAGGGGTCCAGCCCCGGCGCGGCGCCGCCGTCCCGGTGCTGCCGGTGCCTAGCGGCAGGGGGGGGGCTGGGTGGTGGTGGGGGGGGGGGGCACAGGGGGGGGCCCGGCGGGGACCCCCCCTCGCAGCCCCTCCTCAGTGCAGCCGCTTCTGGTAACTGCGGGGGGGGGGGGACACAAAGCGGGGAGGGGGGGGTTAGTGGGGGGCGGTGGGGGGGTTAAGGACCCCCCCCCATGCCCCCCCCCCAGAGGCTGGCACCCCCCAGATCCTGGTGGTGGGGGGTGGGGAGGGGAGGGGGGGGGATGGGAGGGGGGGGTGGGGGGGATGGGGAGCCCCCCCACGACCCCCCCGTACTTACATGGCAGCACCGTGACGCTGTGGGGGGGCGGCAGCAGGGGAGAGAAGGGACAAGGTCACCAAGGTCACGACCCCACCATGACCCCCCCCCATGCAGAGGGGGTCCCCCGGGAGGCGGGGCCGCCAGAAAGCCCCGCCCCCGCCCAGTAGTCCCGCCCCCAGCCCCGCCCTTATCAGCCCCACCCTCCTAAGCCCCGCCCAGGGGGGTGTGGCCAGCAGGAGGCACCGTGTGGCCAGTGGGCTGCCAGCCAGCCAATCAGCATGCAGGAAGGCCAATTAGCATGCAGGCAGCCAATCAGCGAGCAGAACAACCAATCAGCATGCAGAACAACCAATCAGCGCCCTGGCAGCCGATGTGCATCCAGTCCAGCCAATCAGCACGCAGAACGGCCAGCCAGCATCCAGCCTGGCCAATCAGCATCCAAGCCCAGAGACCAACACCTCCACCAGCCAATCAGCACCCAAGGCTACACTCCCAGCCAGCCAATCACATCGCAGCCAGCCAACCAGCATCGCTCCCAGCCAGCCAATCACATCGCAGGCTGCCCGCCGCCCAGCCAACCAGCGCATCCTTCAGCCAATCAGCAGACGACCTGGCTGGCTGGCTAGCCCCGCCCCCTGCCTGAAACCCCGCCCCCTGCCCGAAGCCACGCCCCCTTTATAGACCCCACCTCCTACCAGAACCCCCACCAAGCCCCGCCTCCCTTTCCATAAGCCCCACCCATTTCCACAAACCCCACCCACTTCCCCAAACCCCGCCCTTTCCATAAGCCACGCCCAGTTCCAAACCCCAAAGCCCCGCCCCTCTCCCAAGCCCCGCCCCCTGATGCCCCCCCCCAGCCCCAGGGCCCCAATGCAGGATCTGAGCTGCCCCCCCCCACCCCTCCCCCCCCTCGGACCCCCCCTCTCCCAGGTGACCCCCCTTGGGGTGCCCCCCCCCACCCCACCCCAGGACCCCCCCCCCCACACCCTGGGACCCCCTCCCCGTCCCCGGGGGGGGGTCACTCACGCGTGCAGGCCGTGCGCCCCCCCCTCGGGCTGTGGGGCCATGGTGCGCTTCTCGAACTTCAGCTCCCCCGAGTACATCATGGACCTGGGGGGGCACCGCGGGCACCGTGACCCCCCCCCTCCCCGTCACCCCCAAGGGGGCTGGGGGGGTCCCCGTGGTCCTTGGGGGGGGTCTCCGTGCTCCCCGTCACCCCCAGGGTCCCCAAAATCCCCGTGGTCCCAATCATCTCCGGGGCCCCCAGGGTCCTTCTGGGGTCCCCGTGGTCCCCGTCACCCCAGGGTCCCCAAGTCCCTCTGGTCCCTGTCACCCCCATGGTTCCCAAAGTCCCCGTTGTCCCCAGAGTCCCCGTTGTCCTTGTGGTCCCCATCATCCCCAGGGTCCTTATGGGGTCCCCTCGCTCCCTGTCACCCCCAGGGTCCCCACGGTACCCAAAGTCCCCTGTGGTCCCCAAGGTCCCCACGCTCCATTACCCCCTGGGCCCCTGTGGTCCCCAGGGTCCTTATGGGGTCCCCGTGCTCCCCGTCATCCCCAGGGTCCCCATGGCACTCAAAATCCCCGGGTCCCCAAGGTCCCTGTGTCTCTGTGGTCCCCAAGGTCCCCATGGCCCCAAGATCCCCGTGTCCCCAAGGTCCAAGTTCTCCATGGTCCCCAGGGTCCCCAATGTCCCCATGTCCCCATGGCCCCAAGATCCCCATGTCCCCAGGGTCTCTATGGTCCCCGAGGTCCCCATGGCCCCAAGGTCCCAGTGGTCCCTGTGTCCCCAAGACCTAAGGTCCCCATGTTCTCAAGGTCCCCAAGGTCCCTGTGTTCCCACGGCCCCAGGACCCCTGTGACCCCAATATGCCCATGTCCCCAAGGTCCCCATGTCCTCACAGTCCCCATGGTCCCCATGTCCCCAAGGTCCCTGTGTCTCCAACGTTCCCAAGGTCCCTGTGTCCTCACAGTCCCCATGGTCCCCAAGGTCCCCATGTCCCCAAGGTCCCCCAAGGTGCCCATGGTCCCTCTCCATGTCCCCAAGGTCCCCAGCAGTCCCCTTGTCCCCAAGACCCAAGGTCCCCAAGATCCCCGTGTCCTCATGTCCCAAAGGTCCCCGTGTCCCCAAGGTCCCTGTGTTCCCATGTCCCGAGGACCCCCGTGTCCCCATGGTCCCCCTGTTCCCATGTCCCCAAGGTGCCCATGGTACCCACATCCCCAAGGTCCCCATGTTCCCAGGATCCCTGTGTCCCCAAGGTGCCCATGTCCCCACGGTCCCCCTGTTCCCATGTCCCCAAGATCCCCATGTCCTCAAGGCGCCCATGGTACCCACATCCCCAAGGTCCCCATGGTCCCTCCCCATGTCCCCAAGGTCCCCATGTCCCTAACATCCCCGTGTCCCCAAGGTCCCCATGGCCTCTATGGTCCCTGTGTCCCCAAGACCCAAGGTCTCCATGGTCCCCAAGGTCCCCGTGTTCCCATGTCCCCAGGACCCCGTGTCCCCAAGGTGCCCATGTCCCCATGATACCTGTGTCCCAAAGGTCCCCAAGGTCCCCAGATCCCCAAGGTCCCCATGGTCCCTCTCCATGTCCCCAAGGTCCCCAACAGTCCCTGTGTCCCCAAGGTGCCCATGGTACCCACATCCCCACGGTCCCCAACAGTCCCCCTGTCCCCAAAGTCCCTGTGTCCCCAAGACCCAAGGTCCCTGTGTCCCCAAGGTCCCCATGTCCCCAAGATCCCTAAAGTCCCCAAGGTCCCCGTGTTCCCATGTCCCCAGGACCCCTGTGTTCCCAAGGTGCCCCTGTTCCCATGTCCCCAAGATCCCTCCCCATGTCCCCAAGGTCCCCAGAGTCCCCGTGGTCCCCATGTCCCCAAGGTCCTCAACAGTCCCCATTTCCCCAAAGTCCCCATGCCCTCAAGACCCAAGGTGCCCATATCCCCAAGATCCCCATGTCCCCACGTCCCCAAGGTCCCCATGTCCCCAAGGTCCCAAAGGTCCCCAAGGTGCCCATGGTACCCACATCCCCAAGGTTCCCAAGATCCCCGTGTCCCCAGATCCCCATGTCCCCAGGTCCCCAGGGTCCCCGTGTTCCCAAGGTGCCCCTGTTCCCATGTCCCCAAGATCCCCGTAGGTCCCCAAGGTCCCTCCCCATGTCCCCAAGGTCCCCAACAATCCCCATTTCCCCAAAGTCCCCGTGTCCCCAAGACCCAAGGTGCCCATATCCGCAAGATCCCCGTGTCCCCACGTCCCCAAGGTCTCCGTGTCCCCAAGGTCCCAAAGGTCCCCAAGGTGCCCATGGTACCCACATCCCCAAGGTTCCCAAGATCCCCGTGTCCCCAGATCCCCATGTCCCCAGGTCCCCAGGGTCCCCGTGTTCCCAAGGTGCCCCTGTTCCCATGTCCCCAAGATCCCCGTAGGTCCCCAAGGTCCCTCCCCATGTCCCCAAGGTCCCCAACAATCCCCATTTCCCCAAAGTCCCCCTGTCCCCAAGACCCAAGGTGCCCGTATCCCCAAGATCCCCGTGTCCCCACGTCCCCAGTGTCCCCAGATCCCCGTGTCCCCACGTCCCCAAGGTCCCCGTGTCCCCAAGGTCCCAAAGGTCCCCAAGGTGCCCATGGTACCCACATCCCCAAGGTTCCCAAGATCCCTGTGTACCCAGATCCCCGTGTCCCCAAGACCCAAGGTGCCCATATCCCCAAGATCCCCGTGTCCCCACGTCCCCGAGGTCCCCGTGTCCCCACGTCCCCGAGGTCCCCGTGTCCCCGCGCTCACCGCAGCAGGGAGAGGCTGCGGGCGCCGATGTCCTGGCAGCCGTGCTGGATGCCGGCGATGAGGTAGGGCACGAACTTGTGGATGGAGCCCTTGTCCTGCACCGAGCCCGACACCCCCTGCGCCACCTTCACCGGGTCACCCTCGCTGCGGGGACGGCCGACGGGGCTCAGGGCCGGCCGGGGGGGTGGGCAGTGACCCCGGGACCCCCTCCCCAAAAAAAAAAACCCACCCCACAGACCTGAAGTAGCGCTTCTGGCTGCCGCCCTGCTCCATGGCGTCGAGTGAGCCCATGCCGCGGTACTTCTTCAACCGCACGCCCTCCGAGAAGAAATACTCGCCCGGCGCCTCGGTGGTGGCCGCCAGCAGCGACCCCATCATCACTGCGGGGTGGGGGCGCAGCCGTGACCCTGTCCCCGTGTCCCGTGTGTCCCACCACCCCCCCCCCGGGACCCCGCTCACCCGTGGAGGCGCCCAGCGCCAGCGCCTTCACCACGTGCCCCACGGTGCGGATGCCGCCGTCGGCGATGACGGGCACCCCGAAGCGCCGCGCGTACTCGGCCACCTTGTAGACGGCCGTGCCCTGGGGGCGGCCGCACGCCATCACTGGTGGGGGGGGGAGGTGGGGTGGGGGGGGCACACATACACATACAGAGGTGGGTCGGGGGGAGGCGTGGGGGGGGGATTTGGGGGGCTCTGGGGGGGGCCCCCGCGCACCTTCCTGGGTGATGCAGATGGAGCCGCAGCCCATGCCCACGCGCAGGGCGTCCACGCCGGCGTCGATGAGGTTCTTGGCTTGGGCTGCTGTCACCACTGCGTGGTGTCCCGTGGGGACGCGGTGCGTGTCACGGGGTGGGGACGGAGCCCCCCACCCACCCCAAATGTTGCCCCACAGCATCCCCAGCCCAGCCCCACGGTGCCACAATTGCGCACCCCAATCGTCCCCCTGTTCTGCTCAATGCCCCACGGTGCCCCATCCCCTGCCCCGCTGCCAGCCCCTCAGCACCCCAAATCTGCACCCCCCAGCACCCCAAAAGCTGCCCCACTGCCAGCCCCATGGCACCCCAACCCATGCACCATGGCACCCCAAACCTCACCCCATGACACACCAATCCTAGCACCATGGCACCCCAACCCCTGCCCCACAGCACCCCAACCTCTGCCCCATGGCACCCCAAACCTTCCCCACTGCCAGCCCCATGGCACCCCGAACCGTGCCCCATGGCACCCCAAACCTCACCCCACGGCACCCCAAATCCCTCCCCACTGCCAGCCCCATGGCACCCCAAACCTCACCCCATGGCACCCCAACCCATGCACCATAGCACCCCAAACCTCACCCCACGGCACCCCAAAATCCTGCCCCATGGCACCCCAAACCCCACGGCACCCCAAACCTCACCCCATAGCACCCCAATCCCCACCCCACAGCACCCCAACCCCTCCCCACTGCCACCCCCATGGCGCCCCAACCCATGCACCATAGCACCCCAAACCCCACCCCACGGCACCCCAACCCCTATCCCACAACCCCACAACCCCCCATCGTCCCCACACCCTGTGTGGGATTTCGGGGTGTCGCCCACCCCCCTCACCCCCCCCTCAGCCCCCCACGCTCACCGTTGCCCCCGATGACCTGCAGCTCGGGGTACTTCTGCTTGATGTAGTGGATCATGGCCACCTGGTACACCGAGTTCCCCTGCGACGAGTCCTGCGGGGGCGCACGGACGGGGACGTCGCGGGGCGCACGAAACCCCCCAAAACAACCTTCCCGGTGACCCCGTGACCCCGTGACCCCCCCACCCACCAGCACCACCACGTCGACGCGGGCTTGCACCAGTAGGTCCAGGCGGTATTTGTCGTCCTCGCGCGTGCCCAGGGCGGCCCCGCAGAGCAGCTGCTTGCGCGCGTCCTTGGAGGCCAGCGGGAAGTCGCGGTTCTTCTGCAGGTCGCTGCGCGCGATGATGGCCACCAGCTCGTCGCTCTCGTTGACGATGGGCAGCTTGCCTGGTTGGGGTTTGGGGTCAGGGTTTGGGGTTTGAGTTGGGGATGGCGCTTGGGATGGGACTTGGGGTTGGGGATGGGGTTTGGGGTCAGGGTTTGGGGTTGGGGATGGGGTTTGGGGTCAGGGTTTGGGGTTTGGGGTCAGGGTTTGGGGTTGGGGATGGGGTTTGGGGTTAGGGATGGGGTTTGGGGTCAGGGTTTGGGGTTGGAGATGGGGTTTGGGGTCGGGGATGGGGTTTGGGATGGGGTTTGGGGTCAGGGTTTGGGGTTGGGGATGGGGTTTGGGGTCAGGGTTTGGGGTCGGGGATGGGGTTTGGGGTCAGGGTTTGGGGTCGGGGATGGGGTTTGGGGTCAGGGTTTGGGGTTGGGGATGGGGTTTGGGGTTGGGGATGGGGTTTCGGGTCAAGGATGGGGTTTGGGGTCAGGGATGGGGTCAGGGTCAGGGTTTGAGATGGGGTTTGGGTTCAGGGTTTGGGGTTGGAGATGGGGTTTGGGGTTGGGGATGGGGTTTGGGGTCAGGGTTTGGGGTTGGGGATGGGGTTTGGGGTGGGATTTGGGGTTGGGGATGGGGTTTGGGGTCAGGGTTTGGGGTTGGGGATGGGGTTTGGGGTCAGGGTTTGGGGTTGGGAATGGGGTTTGGGTTCAGGGTTTGGGGTTGGAGATGGGGTTTCGGGTCAAGGATGGGGTTTGGGGTCAGGGTTTGGGGTTGGAGATGGGGTTTGGGGTCAAGGATGGGGTTTGGGGTCAGGGTTTGGGGTCGGGGATGGGGTTTGGGGTCGGGGTTTGGGGTTGGAGATGGAGTCAGGGTTTGGGGATGAGGTTTGGGGTGGGATTTGGGGTCAGGGTTTGGGGTTGGAGATGGGGTTTGGGGTGGGATTTGGGGTTGGAGATGGGGTTTGGGGTGGGATTTGGGGTTGGAGATGGGGTTTGGGGTTGGGGATAGGGTTTGGGGTCAGGGTTTGGGGTTGGAGATGGGGTTTGGGGTCAGGGTTTGGGGTTGGGGATGGGGTTTGGGGTCAGGGTTTGGGGTTGGAGATGGGGTTTGGGGTCAGGGTTTGGGGTTGGAGATGGGGTTTGGGGTCAGGGTTTGGGGTTGGAGATGGGGTTTGGGGTTGGGGATAGGGTTTGGGGTCAGGGGTTGGGGTTGGGGATGGGGTTTGGGGTCAAGGATGGGGTTTGGGGTGGGATTTGGGGTTGGAGATAGGGTTTGGGGTCAGGGTTTGGGGTTGGAGATGGGGTTTGGGGTCAGGGTTGGCACTTGGGGTTGGGGATGGGGTCAGGGTTGGGGTTTGAGATGGGGTTTGGGGTTGGGGATGGGGTTTGGGGTCAGCACTTGGGGTGGGCATTTGAGGTTCAGGGTCGGTGCATGGGGTCGGGGATGGGATTTGGGGTCGGGGATAGGGTTTGGGATGGGATTTGGGGTTGGGGATGGGGTTTGGGGTCAGGGTTTGGGGTTGGAGATGGGGTTTGGGGTTGGGGATGGGGTTTGGGGTCAGGGTTTGGGGTTGGGGATGGGGTTTGGGGTCAGGGTTTGGGGTTGGGGATGGGGTTGGGGGTTGGGGATGGGGTTTGGGGTCAGGGTTTGGGGTTGGAGATGGGGTCAGGGTTTGGGGATGAGGTTTGGGGTGGGATTTGGGGTCAGGGTTTGGGGTTGGAGATGGGGTTTGGGGTGGGATTTGGGGTTGGAGATGGGGTTTGGGGTTGGGGATAGGGTTTGGGGTCAGGGTTTGGGGTTGGAGATGGGGTTTGGGGTCAGGGTTTGGGGTTGGGGATGGGGTTTGGGGTCAGGGTTTGGGGTTGGAGATGGGGTTTGGGGTCAAGGATGGGGTTTGGGGTCAGGGTTTGGGGTTGGAGATGGGGTTTGGGGTGGGATTTGGGGTTGGAGATGGGGTTTGGGGTTGGGGATAGGGTTTGGGGTCAGGGTTTGGGGTTGGAGATGGGGTTTGGGGTCAGGGTTTGGGGTTGGGGATGGGGTTTGGGGTCAGGGTTTGGGGTTGGAGATGGGGTTTGGGGTCAAGGATGGGGTTTGGGGTCAGGGTTTGGGGTTGGAGATGGGGTTTGGGGTCAGGGTTTGGGGTTGGAGATGGGGTTTGGGGTTGGGGATAGGGTTTGGGGTCAGGGTTTGGGGTTGGGGATGAGGTTTGGGGTCAGGGTTTGGGGTTGGAGATGGGGTCAGGGTTTGGGGATGAGGTTTGGGGTGGGATTTGGGGTCAGGGTTTGGGGTTGGAGATGGGATTTGGGGTTGGGGATAGGGTTTGGGGTTGGAGACGGGGTTTGGGGTTGGAGACGGGGTTTGGGGTCGGGGTTTGGGGTTGGAGATGAGGTTTCGGGTCAAGGATGGAGTTTGGGGTCAGAAATGGCGTCAGGGATGGGGTCCAGGGTTTGAGATGGGGTTTGAGGTTGGGGATGGCACTTGGGATGGGATTTGGGGTCGGGGTTGGCGCTTGGGGTGGGCGTTTGGGGTTCAGGGTTGGTGCATGGGGTCGGGGATGGCGTCAGGGATGGGGTTTGGGGCCAGTGTTTGGGGTTGGGGTTGAGGTCAGGGTTTGAGATGGAGTTTGGGGTCAGGGATGGGGTTTGGGGTCAGGGTCAGGACTTCAGATGGGGTTTGGGGTCGGAGATGGCGTCAGGGATGGGGTTCGGGGTCGGGGATGGGGTTGAGGTCGGGGTTTGAGATGGGGTTTGGGGTTGGCATTTGGGGTCGGGGTTTGGGGTCAGGGTTGGTGCTTGGGATGGGGTCGGCACTTGGGGTTGGCGATGGCGTCAGGGTTGGGGTTTGGGGTTGGGTTGGGGTCGGGGATGGGGTCAGGGTCAGCGCTTGGGATGAGGTCTGGGGCCGGGGATGGGGTTGAGGTTTGGGGTCAGGGTTGGGGATGGTGTTTGGGGTCGGCGCTTGGGGTCAGGGTCGGTGCTTGGGATGGGGTTGGGGGTCGGGGTCAGGGTCAGCACTTGGGGTCAGGGTTTGGGGTCAGGGTTTGGGGTGGGTACCTTTCTTGCTGCGCTGTAGGATCTCGTTGGCTTCCTTGAGGGTGACGCCGGCCGGGGCCACCACCAGGTCGTTGCGTTTGGTCATCACCTGCGGGAGGGGGGCCGGGGGCACCGGGGAGATGGGGAACCCCAAGGGGACCCGTGTGGCCCCACAACACCGCCCATCCTGCATCCTGACCCATCCCATCCCATCCCCACCCCATCCCATCCCCATCCCCTCCCTCTCCTCATCCAATCCTGATCCCATCCCCATCCCTATCCCCAATCCCATCCCTATCCCATTCCCTTCCTCTCCCCAATCCCATTTCATTCCCATCCCATCCCTCTCCCCATCCCATATCCCCAAGCCATCCCACATTCCCATCCCATCCCAATCCAAATCCCAATCCCATCCCCATCCCATAACCTCATCCCCATCCCATCCCTACCCTGTTCCCATCCCATATCCCTGTCTCCATCCCCATCCCCTTCCCAATCCCATCCCAAACCCATCCCCAATCCCTCCCCCCAACCCATCCCATATCCCAATCCCACCCCATCCCTAGCCATCCCATATCCCCATCCCATCCCCTCCCACCCCCATCCCATCCCATTCCCATCCCAGACCCCACCCCATCCCTACCCTGTCCCCATCCTACATCCCTGTCTCCATCCCCATCCCATCCTGTCCCTACCCTGTCCCTATCCCATATCCCTGTCTTCATCCCCATCCCATCCCCATCCCGTCCCCATCCCATATCCCTGTCTCCATCTCCATCTTGTCCCCATCCCATATCCCCTACCCAATCCCATCTCCCAATCCCATCCCAAGCCATCTCATATCCCCATCCTGTCCCCTCTTATCCCCATCCCTTCCCATCCCATCCCAATTCCCCAATCCAATTCCCCACCCCAATCCCATTTCCATCCCATCCCAACTCCATCCCCATTCCGTCCCCATCCCATATCCCCACCCCAATTCCCCATCCCATATCCCTGTCTCCATCCCCATCCCAATTCCCCATCCCAATCCCATCCCCTCCCCTCCCCAATCCCATATCCCCATCCCACCCCATCCCAATCCCATACCCTCATCCCCATCCCACCCCATCCCCTCCCCAATCCCACCCCAATTCCCCACCCCAATCCCATTTCCATCCCATCCCCACCCCATATCCCCATCTCCATCCCCATCCCATCCCCAATCCCAATTCCCCATCCCAATCCCATAACCCCACCCCATCCCCTCCTGAATTCCCCATTCCAATCCCAACCCCACCCCCTCCCCAATCCCACCCCAATCCCATTTCCATCCCCTCCCCATCCCATACCCTCATCTCCATCCCCATTCCAACTCCATCCCCATCCCCACCCCATATTCCCGTCTCCATCCCCATTCCATCCCCACCCCAATTCCCTGTCCCCATCCCATACCCTCATCCCCATCCCAATCCCATTTCCATCCCACCCCATCCCATCCCGTATCCTCATTCCCATCCCATATCCCTGTCTCCATCCCCATTCCGTCCCCATCCCATATCCCCACCCCAATTCCCCATCCCCATCCCATATCCTCATCCCCAATCCCCATCCCAATCCCATTTCCATCCCACCCCATCCCCTCCCCAATCCCACCCCAATTCCCCACCCCAATCCCATTTCCATCCCCTCCCCATCCCATCCCCTCCTCTCCATCCCCATTCCAACTCCATCCCCATCCCCACCCCATATCCCTGTCTCCATCCCCACCCCATACCCCCCCCCCGACCCCATATCCCCCCCCCACCTGGCTGAGGTGCGTGCCGCGCTCCCTGTGGGGCAGGAAGTCGATGTCCCTGGAGGTGACGATCCCCTCCAGCCGGCTCCCCATGCGCCCGCTTTGGGTCAGGGGGATCCCCGAAAAACCGTGGCGCACTTTGGCCTCCAGCACGTCCCCCACCGTGTGCGCCGGGCTCAGCACCACCGGCTCCGTGATGAAGCCCTGCTCGAAGCGCTGGGGGGGGCACAGGGGGGGCGATGGCGGGGTCAGGGAGGGGCGATCCCAAAGGGTTATGGGGTCGTTGGGGTGGGTTTGGGGTCTCGCGCCCCCTTTTTACCTTGACTTTGCGCACTTCGTTGGCCTGGAACTCGGGGGTGCAGTTGTGGTGGATGATGCCGATGCCGCCCATCAGCTGGGGGGGGGGGCAGCAGGGGGCACAGTGGCAACGGGGGGGGGGGGGGGCCCCCCCCGCCCTGCGCCCCCAAAGTGTAAAGTGATGGGCACCCCGACCCCGCACCCCAAACCGGGCAGGGGGACACCTCAAGGCCATAAAGTGATGGGCACCCCGACCCCGCACCCCCGAAATGTGCACCCCCCCCACCCAACCACACCAACCCTGCACCACCCCAAAACCATAAAGTGATGGGCACCCCGACCCCACACCCCAAACTGGGCAGGGGGGACACCCCAATACCATAAAGTGATGGGCACCCCGACCCCAAACCAGGTGGGGGGGCACCCCAAATGTGCACCCCAATACCATAAAGTGATGGGCACCCCAACCCCAAACCAGGCAGGGGGGCACCCCAAATTGTAAAGCGATGGGCACCCCAAATGTGCACCCCAAAACCATAAAGTGATGGGCACCCCAACCCCGTACCCCAAATGGGGTGGGGGGACACCCCAATACCATAAAGTGATGGGCACCCCGACCCTGCACCCCCAAAATGTGCATGCCCCCCAAACCACACAGCGTAGGCACCCCAACCCTGCACCACCCCAAAGCGTAAAGTGATGGGCATCCTGACCCCACAACCCAAACTGGGCAGGGGGGGCACCCCAAATGTGCACCCCAAAACCATAAAGTGATGGGCACCCCGTACTCCAAACTGGGCAGGGGGGACACCCCAATCCTGTGCTCTCCAAAACCATAAAGTGATGGGCACCCCGACCCCAAATCAGGTGGGGGGGGAACCCCAAGTTGTAAAGTGATGGGCACCCCAAATGTACACCCCAAAACCATAAAGTGATGGGCACCCCGACCCCACACCCCAAACCTGCATGGGGTGGGCACCAACCAGACTGGGAGGTGGCACCCCAAGTCTGAATCCCCCAAATAACACAGGTGTGGGCACCCCAAACCCACAGAGGGGTGGGCACCCCAACCCCACACCCCCAAACCATACCACGATGGACACCCCGACCCTACACCCCAAACCTGCAGGGTGTGGGCACCCCAAATGCGCACCCCCCAACCAGATGTGTTGGTTACCCCAAATCCATATCCCCCAAAATAACACAGTGGCGAGCACCCCAACCCCACACAGGGGTGAGCACCCCAACCCCACACCCCCAAGCCATAAAGGGATGGGTACCCTGACCCCACACCCCAATCCTGCACAGGGTGGGCACCCCAAATGTGCACCCCCCAACCAGATGGGGTGGGCACCCCAAATCTATAACCCTCCAAAATAACACAGGTGTGGGCACCCCAACCCCATACCCCCAAACCACAACGTGATGGGCACCCTAACCCTACACCCCAAACCCACATAGGGGTGGGCACCCCAAATGCGCACCCCAAACCAGATGTGTTGGTTACCCCAAATCCGTATCCCCCAAAATAACACAGTGGCGAGCACCCCAACCCCACACAGGTGCCAGCACCCCAACCCCACACCCCAAACCATAATGTGATGGGCACCCTAACCCTACACCCCAAACCCACATAGGGGTGGGCACCCCAAATGCACACCCCCAACCAGATGGGGTGGGCACCCCAAAACTGTAACCCCACAAATAACACAGGGGTGAGCACCCCAACTCTACACAGGGATGGGCACCCCAAACCTGCACCTCCAAGCCATAAAGGGATGGGCACCCAGACCCTGCACCCCAATCCTGCATGGGGTGGGCACCCCAAATGCGCACCCCAAACCAGATGGGTTGGTTACCCCAAATCCGTATCCCCCAAAATAACACAGGGGTGAGCACCCCAACCCCACACAGATGCCAGCACCCCAACCCCACACCCCAACCCATAACGTGCTGTGCACCCTGACCCCACACCCACCCCCCCAGCCCCCCAAAATCCCCTTTTCCCCCCGGTGCCCCCCCAAATCTCACCGCCATGGCGATGGCCATATCGGACTCGGTGACCGTGTCCATGGGGGACGAGATGAGCGGGGTCTTCAGCGTGATCTTACGGGTCAGCGCCGACGTCAGGTCCTGGGGGGGCCGAGAGACCCTCTCCTCCCTGCCCCCCCCCCCCCACCCACCGTGGGGACCCACCGGGACCCCCCCCAAAAAAAACCCCAAACCCCCCAACCCATCCCCGTGCCACCCCAAAAGCCCAGGGATGTGGGTATGGGGTCACCCCTCCGCCCCCCGCCCCCAAATCCAAGACACCCCATGGAGTGGGGGGGTCACGGGGACACTTGGGGGGGGGTCCCAGGGGTGTCACCGAGGGGGGGGGACGGGGACAGGACCCACCACCTCGTCAGCCGTGAAGTCGATGAAGCCGGGCAGGATGAGGAAGTCGCTGCGGGGGAGGCATTGGGGTGGGGGGGGGTCACCCATGGGGGTCCCCCCAGCCCTGGCACCCCAAGGGACGTTGGGGGGGACGTGGGGGGGGGGGGGTATGGGGACAGGGGAGCTCATGGCGGGGGGTGTGGGGTGGGGTGGGGACGTTTGGGGTGGTCCCGTGGGGATGTTGGGGTTCAGGGACCACGGTGCCGTACTGGGTGTGGAGTGGGGCTGGGGACCCCCAAACTGGGCTGGGGACCCCTGAACTGGGGACCCCTGAACTGGGCCCAGCTGGGGATCCCCAAACTGGGCTGGGGACCCCTGAACTGGGGAACTCTAAACTGGGCTGGGGACCCCCAAACTGTGTTGGGGATCCTTGGGCCAGGCTGGGGATCCCAAACTGGGCTGGAGACCCCAAATCAGGCTGGGGACCCCCAAAGTGGGGGGCCAAGTTGGGCCCAGCTGGGGACCCCTGAACCGAGCTGGGGACCCTAAACTGGGCCAGGGACCCCCAAACTGAGCCTGGTTGGGGACCCTGGAACTGGGCTGGGGACCCACAAACTGGGCTGGGGACCCCTGAACTGGTTAGGGGACTCCCAAATAGGGTTGGGGACCCCTAGGCTGGGGACCCCCAAACCAGGGCTTGGGACCTCTGGGCCAGGCTGGGGATCCCAAATCAAGCTGGGGACCCCTGAACTGGGGAACCCTAAACCGGGCTGGGGACCCCACACCAGGCTGGGGTCCCCCAAAACAGGGCCCATCTGGGGACCCCTGAACTGAGCTGGGGACCCCAAACTGAGCTGGGGACCCCTGAACTGGGCCCAGCTGGGGACCCTCACACTGGGCTGGGAACCCCCAAACTGAACTGGGGACCCCCAAGCCAAACTGGGGACCCCTGAACTGGGCTGGGAACCCCCGAGCTGGGCTGGGGATCCCAAACTGGGCTGGGGAATCCTAAAGTGGGCTGGGGACCCCTAAACTGGGCTGAGGATCCCTGGACCCAGCTGGGGACCCCCAAACTGGGCTTAAGACCCCCAGGCCAGACTGGGGACCCCTGAACTGGGCTGGGAACCCCCGAGCTGGGCTGGGAACCCATAAACTGGGGAATCCTAAAATGGGCTGGGGACCTCAAACTGGGCCAGGGAACCCTAAACTGGGCTGGGGACCCCCAAACCATGCTGGGAACCCCTGAACCGTGCTGGGGACCCCTGAACCGAGCTGGGAACCCCCAAACTGGGCTGGGACCCCATAAACTGGCTCCCCTTTTGGGGTCCCCCTTTTGGGATCCCCTTGCGCGAGCCCAGGGACCCCAAAACCGGGCTGGGCACCCCCAAACCATACTGGGCACCCCCGAACCGGGCCGTTTGTTGTGGGGTGGTGCAGGGGGGGGGGTGATGGTGCAGGATGGGGTCGTGCCCCCCCCTCCCCATAAACCCCATACTTGTAGGTGAGGCCGTCGGCGGTGGCGAAGAGCTGCTGGGCGCTCAGCCCGTCCTCGGGCACGTAGCCGGTGCCGCCGCTGATCAGGTAGTCGGCCATGCTGGGGGGGGTCACCGGGGGGGGGGGACACCGGTCCTAATCCCAATCCCAGTCCCAATCCCAATCCCGGTCCCAATCCCAGCCCTGATCCCAATCTCGATCCCAATCCCAGTCCCGATCCCAATCCCAGTCCCGGTCCCGGTGCAGGGCGGTGCCGGGAGGGGGGGGGACACCGGTCCCAATCCCAATCCCAGTCCCAATCCCAATCCCGGTCCCAGTCCCAATCCCAATCCCGGTCCCAATCCCAGCCCCGATCCCAATCTCGATCCCAATCCCAGTCCAGGTCCCGGTTCAGGGAGGTGCTGGGGGGGGGGGGCACCGGTCCCAATCCCAATCCCGATCCCAGTCCCAATCCCAGCCCCGATCCCATTCCTGATCCCAATCCCGATGCAGGGTGGTGCCGGGGGGGGATACCGGGGTGGGGGGGGACACCGGTCCCAATCCCAATCCCAGCCCCAATCCCAATCCCGGTCCCAATTCCAGCCCCGATCCCATTCCCGGTGCAGTGCGGAGCCGAGGGGGGGGTATCGGGGGGGGGACACCGGTCCCAATCCCAATCCCAATCCCGATCCCAGCCCCAGCCCCGATCCCAATCCCGATCCCATTCCCGGTGCAGGGCGGTGCCGGGGGGGGGGTTATCGGGGGGGGGGGGGGGCCCGCAGCTCCGCCCCGGGGGAGGCACCGGCGGCCGCCGCAGCCCCCCCCGCGCCTCCCGGCGTGCCCCGGCGCCGCCCCGCTGTGGTCCAGTACGGCCCAGTATGGCCCAGTATGGTCCCGTACGCCCCCCCCCGGCTGCTGCCCCCCAGCCTCGGTAACTCCAGCTGCCTCCCAGTAGCCCCCAGTAAGGCCTGACTGCATCCCAGTAAGCTCCCAGTAGCATCCGGCTGCTGGCTGCCACCCCCCAGTAGCTCCCAGTGTCTCCCAGTGCTTCCAGGTTATGTCCCAGTTCCCTCCTTTTACCTCCCAGTACTTCCCCTGCAAGGCTCCCAGTAAGTCCCAGTGCTTCCAGACCATGCCCCAGTACATCCCAGTGCTGCCCCCACCCCCCAGTAACCCTCAGTACCCCCAGTTCTTCCAGGCCAGTTCCCTCCCAGTACCCCCAGTAGTGCTGGGCCAGCTCCCTGTTCCCCCCTCCAGTATCCCCAGTGTTCCCTCCCCCAACCCCCAGTAACTCCCAGTAACTCCAGCACTGCTGGACCAGTTCCTAGGTCCCAACCAGTAACCCCCAGTCACTCCCAGTCCTGCTGGGCCGGCTCCCAGTTCCTTCCCAGCACCCACCAGTACCAACCCCCCCAGCAACTCCCAGTGACCCCCAGCACTGTTGGGCCAGCTCCCAGTTCCCTCCCAGTATCCCCAGTCTTGTTCCCCCCATCCCCCAGTTCCCTCCCAGTACCCCCAGCCCTGCTGAACCAGCTCCCTCCCCGTTCCCTCCCAGTATCCCCAGTGTTGCTCCCCCCACACCCCAGTACCCCAGGCCCTGCTGGACCAGTTCCCAGTTCCCCCCCAGTAACTCCCACTACCTTCCAGCACTGCTGGACCAGCTCCCAGTTCCCTCCCAGTACCCCAGGCCCTGTTGGACCAGCTCCCAGTTCCCCCCAGTAACTCCCAGTACCCCCCAGCACTGCTGGACCAGCTCCCAGTACCCCCCAGTCCCTCCCAGTATGCCCCTAGCCCTGCTGGACCAGCTCCCAGTCCCCTCCAGTCACTCCCAGTACCCCCCCAGTTCCTTCCTAGTCCCTCTCAGTCCCTCCTAGTCCCCCCCCAATTTCCTCCCAGTACCCCCCAGCCCTGGTAGACCAGCCCCCAGTTCCCCCCAGTCATTCCCAGCGCCCCCCAGTAGTGCTGGACCAGCTCCCAGTTCCCTCCTAGTCCCCCCCAGTCACTCCCAGTGCCCCCCAGTTCCCTCTCAGTACCCCCAAGTTCCCTCCCAGCCCCCCCCCAGTACTCCCCCATCCCTGTTGGACCAGCTCCCAGTTCCCCCCAGTCACTCCCAGTACCTCCCTGTAGTGCTGGATCAGCTCCCATTTCCCTCCTAGTCCCCCCCAGTCCTCCCCAGTTTCCTCCCAGTGCCCCCCAGTCACTCCCAGTGCCCCCCCAGTACTCCCCCAGCCCTGTTGGACCAGCTCCCAGTTTCCCCCAGTCACTCCCAGTGCCCCCCAGTAGTGCTGGACCAGCTCCCAGCTCCCTCCTAGTCCCCCCCAGTCCTCCCCAGTTCCCTCCCAGTGCCCCCCAGTATTCCCCCAACCCTGGCGGACTAGCTCCCAGTTCCCCCCAGTCACTCCCAGTACCTCCCAGCACTGCTGGACCAGCTCCCAGTTCCCTCCTAGTCCCCCCCAGTCACTCCCAGTGCCTCCCAGTTCCCCCCCAGTGCCCCCCAGTCACTCCCAGTACCTCCCAGTAGTGCTGGACCAGCTCCCAGTTCCCTCCCAGTCCCCCCCAGTCACTCCCAGTGCCCCCCAATCCCCCCCCAGCCCTGGCGGACGAGCTCCCAGTTCCCCCCCAGTCCCTCCCAGTCCCTCCCAGTCCCTCCCAGTGCTCCCAGTACCTGTGCCGCCCCTCTCCCATCCCGGTCCCGCAGCGCAGCGGCCCCCGCCCGGGAGGCTCCGCGCCCGGCCCCGCCCGCCCCGCGCCGCTGCGCCAGCCCCGGCCCCGCCCCCGCCGTGACCACGCCCCAGGCCACGCCCCCAATCCCCGCATGACCACACCCACCCACGCCCCAGGCCCCGCCCCCTCCCCGCATGACCACACCCACCCCATGCCACGCCCCCTCCATGCACGACCACACCCACCCACCCTAGGCCACGCCCCCTCCCTGCCCCCGCCCCCGCCCCATCAGCCCAGACCACGCCCCTCCCGCGCTGGCCCCGCCCCTCCAACCCAAGCCCCGCCCCCAGGGCCCGCCCCCCCAGGGGCTTCCCCCAGCTTTGGGGGTGTCCCCGAGCTCGGGGTGCCCCCCCCGGGTCTCTTGGGTGCCCCCCCCCCTTGTTCAGGGCCCCCCCACTATTTTGGGTGCCCCCCCTTGCTCTGGGTGCCCCCCCCCCATTCTGGGTGCCCCCCCCACTATTTTGGGTGCCCCCCCCCTTTATCTGGGTGCCCCCCCTTGCACTAGGTGCCCCCCCTTATTTCAGGTGTCCCCCCCTTCTTTTGGGTGTCCCCCCCATTCTGAGTGTCCCCCTTGCTCTGGGTGCCCCCCCCCATTCTGAGTGACCCCCCCATTCTGGGTGCCCCCCCTTCCACTGGGCGCCCCCCCCTTTCTTTTGGGTGCCCCCCCTTGCTCTGGGTGCCCCCCCCATTCTGAGTGCCCCCCCCTTTATCTGGGTCCCCCACCCTCACTCTGGGTGTCCCCCCCTTATCTTGGGCGCCCCCCCCCTTTATCTGGGTGCCCCCCCTTACACTGGGTACCCCCCCCTACTCTGGGTGCCCCCCATTTCAGGTGCCCCCCCCGGTATTTTGGGTGCCCCCCCCCCCCTTTATTTAGTTGCCCTCCCTCGCTCTGGGTGCCCCCCCTTCATTTTGGGTGCCCCCCCCTTATTCTGGGTGCCCCCCCTATTCTGGTTGCCCCCCCATTTATCTGGGCGCCCCCCCCTTTCTTTTGGGTACCCCCCCTTATTCTGGGTACTCCCCCCCATTCTGGGTGCCCCCCCTATTCTGGTTGCCCCCCCCTTACCTTGGTCGCCCCCCCCCTTTATCTGGGTGCCCCCCCTTGCTTTGGGTGCCCCCCCCCCTTATCTTGGGTGCCCCCCCTTATTTCGGGTGTCCCCCCCCTTATCTTGGGTGCCCCCCCACTATTTTGGGTGCCCCCCCTTATTCTGGGTGCCCCCCCTTGCTCTGGGTGCCCCCCCCTCTGGGTGGCCCCCCTTCTTTTGGGTACCCCCCCAATTCTGAGTGCCCCCCCCATTCTGAGTGCCCCCCCTTACTCTGGGTGACCCCCTTGCTCTGTGCACCCCCCCCCCTTTATTTGGGCACCCCCCCTTATTCTGGATTCCCCCCTTTCCCTGGGTGCCCCCCCCCCGCTCTGGGTGCCCCCCCCTTCCCCTGGGTGCCCCCCCCTTCCCCCCCCCCCCCCCGCTGTTTGTGCCGTTCGCCGCTAACGAGCCCCGGGGGGAGGCAGCACCCGGGGGGGGGGGGGCAGCGGGAGGGGGGGGGGGGGGCGAGTTCTGTCTGGGGGGGGCGGGGGGGGCACCCAGCAGGACCCCCCCGTGCCCCCGCTGCCACCCGTGGGTGCGGGATTAACGCCGGCCCCCCCCCCCCCCCCCGTTAATCCACGGGGCAACGACCCGAGGTGGGGGGGGGGGTTGGGGTGGGGGGGGGGCACACGCGTGTGCAAGGCTGGGGGGGGGGGAAATTTACAGGGGGGGGGGGGGGGCACCCCACGCGTGTGCACATCCCGGGGGGGGGGGCGCCCCAAAACCCACTCGTGGCCGCCACGACCCCGGCTGCCCCCCCCCCCAACCCCCAGGCACGAAGCGGGGACCCCCCCCGCGACCCCCCCTCCTTGACCCCACGGCCCCCCCCATCCCCTGTGCCCCCCCCCCCCCCCCACGAGCCCCCTCCCCACCTGCCCTCGTGGGCAGCCCGGGGGCGGCCGCTGCAGCGCTGGGTCCCGGGGCCGTGTCCCGTGGGGGGGGGCGGCGGTGGTGGTGGGGGGGGGGGGTCGCAGGGCTCGGGGGGGGGCTCCATGTGAGGTTGGGGGGGGGTGGGAGGGTGGGGGGGGGGACACGGAATTAGGGGGGGGGGTCACGCGTGGGGGGGGGGGTGGTTTGGGGGGGGTGGGAGGGGAAAGAGGGGTCCCGGGGGGGGGGGCTGGTTATTAGAGGGGGGGTCCCGGGGGTGCCTGGGGGTGCTGGGGGGGTCGGGGGGGGGGGGCGCGGGCCCGGTGCTCCGCTGCTCCTTCCTCGGGTGGCTGCGAATGGCGAGGGGGGGGGGCAGCGGGGGGGGGGGGGGGCTCCTCCCCCGGCTCCTCCCCCCCCCCCGGGGGGGCCCTGAGGGCACGGGGGGGGGAAACTGAGGCAGGGGAGGGGCCTCACCCCCCCCTTATTGTGCCGCCCCCCCCCCCACAGCTCAAGGTCCTTGCGTGGGGGGGGGTGGGGGGGGAGGGCGTGGGGGGGGGGCACCGCGTGGGAGCGCAGCGTGGGGGGGGGGCGGGGAGGGGCTGCCCCCCCCCCCCCCCGCCATTCCCAGCAGCGCAGATGCTGGGATTAGGGCGGCTGTGGGATTAGCGGGGGGGGGGCGGGGCTGGGTGCCCCCCCCATCCTCTGGTCATCATCCGGCCCCCCCCCCCCCCGGGAGCCGTGGGGGGGGCAAAAAAAAAGGGGGGGCAACACAAGGGGGGGGTGACCCGGGGGGGACGACCCGGGGGGGTGACCTGGGGGGGGTGACCTGGGGGGGTGTGACCCGGGGGGGGTGACCTGGGGGGGTGTGACCCGGGGGGTGGTGACCCGGGGGGGGGTGACCCGGGGGGGGGTGACCCGGGTGGGGGGGGCCAGGTGGGTGCAGGGCGTGTGAGCTGAGTGTGCAAGGGGGGGGCACGCACGTGTGCAAGGCGGCCCGGTCCGTGCCACGGGGGTGTTTGCACACACACAGGGGGGGGCGCTTTGAGCTGCGGCACCCCCCCGGGACACCCCCCCCCTCCCCCCCATTGCCACCTGGGTGCCCAGGTAGCGGTGGTGACAGTAACGGTGGCAGCAGCAGCAGCAGCAGCAGCAGCAGCAGTAGCAGTAGTAGTGGCAGCAGTAGCAGTAGCAGCAGTGGTAGCAGTGGCAGCAGTGGTAGCAGTGGCAGTAGCAGTGGCAGTAGTGGTGGCAGTAGTGGTGGCAGTGGCAGCACAGCAGATGCAGTAATGGTGACAATAGCAGTGATGGTGGCAGTAGCAGTGGCAGTGGCAGTAGTGGTAGCAGTAATGGTAGCAGTAGCAATAGCAGCAGTAGCAATAGCAGCAGTAGCAGTAGTGGCAGTAGCAGTAGGAGCAGTAGCAGTGGCAGTAGTGGTAGCAGTGGTAGCAGCAGAGGCAGTAATGGTGACAGTAACAGTGATGGTGGCAGTGGCAGTAGCAGTGGCAGTAGTGGTGGCAGTAATGGTGGCAGTGGTAGTAGCAGCAGTAGCAATAGCAGCAGTAGCAGTAGCAGCAGTGGCAGTAGCAGTGGCAGTAATGGTAGCAGTATTGGTAGCAGTAGCAATAGCAGCAGTAGCAGTAGCAGCAGTGGCAGTAGCAGTGGCAGCAGTGGTTGCAGGAGCAGCAGCAGCAGCAGTAATGGTGACAATAGCAGTGATGGTGGCAATAGCAGTAGCAGTCTGGACCAGACCACTGCAGTAGTGGTAGCAGTAATGGTAGCAGTGGCAGTAGCAGTAGCAGTGGCAGCAGTAGCAGTAGCAGCAGTGACAGTAGCAGTGACAGTAATGGTAGTAGTAACTGTGGTGGTAGCAGCAGTAGCAGCAGTAGCAGTGGCAGTAATGGTGGCAGTAGCGGTGGCAGTGGCAGCAGCAGAGGCAGTAATGGTGACAATAGCAGTGATGGTGGCAGTGGCAGTAGTGGTAGCAGTAACGGTGATGGTAGCAGTGGCAGTAGCAGCAGTAGCAGTACCAGTGGCAGTAATGGTGACAGTAATGGTGATGGTGACAGTGGCAGTAGCAGTAGCAGCAATAGCAGCAGTAACAGCAGTAGCAGCAGTAGCAGCAGTGGCAATAGTGGCAGTAGCAGTAGCAGTAACTTTAGTAGCAGTAGCAGTGGCAGCAGCAGTAGCAGTAGCAGCAGTGGCAGTAGCAGCAGTGGCAGTAGCAGCAGTAGCAGCAGTGGCAGTAGCAGTGGCAGTAGCAATAGCAGTGACAGCAGTAGCAGTGGCAGCAGCGGTGGCGGTGACGCCGGGCGGATTAGGGCCAAGCGCGGAAGCCTCTTAGCGGCGTCCGGCCCGCGGCCACTCGCAGCCCCGCTGCCCCCGGGGAGGGCACCCCCGGGACGGGGCTGGGGACACGGGGACAGGGGGATATGGGGACAGGGGGAAACAGGGACCACAAGATCTGGGGACATGGGGACCCCAAGACCTGGGGACATTGGGACCCGGGGACCCCAAGATCTGGGGACATGGGGACCTGGGGACATGGGGACCCCAAGAGATGGGGACCTGGGGACCCTGAGACTTGGGGACATGGGGACCTGGGGACATGGGGACCCCAAGACTTGGGGTCATGGGGACCCGGGGACCCCAAGAGATGGGGACATGGGGACCCCGAGACCTGGGGACATGGGGACCTGGGGACATGGGGACCCCAAGAGATGGGGACATGGGGACCCCAAGACTCAGGGATACAGGGACCTGGGGACCTGGGGACCCCAAGAGATGGGGACATGGGGA
>NW_028180864.1:0-28122 GCF_964211825.1 Aythya ferina
GAGGCACGCGGGGGGGGCTCCATGGGGTCGGTGGTCCTGGAGGGGGGGGGGGGGGGGAGAGAGGGGGGGTGATGGGAAGGTCCCGAAAGGGACGCCCCCCCCCCATTACCCTCGAATTAGGACCCCCCCCCCCCCCCAATAAGGACCCCTCCCATTATCCCTCCATATGGACCCCCCACAAAGACGCCCCCCATTATTCCCCCTGTAGGGAGCCCCCCCCATGGTGACCCCCCCCATGGTGACCCCCCCATGGTGACCCCCACATACAACCCCCCCCCCCCTTTATCCCCCCCCGGAACCCCCCCCCCCCCCCCCCCAATTATTCCCCCATAAGGGCCCCCCCCCATAGAACTCCCCCAGCCCCACGTGGGCGCCCCCCCCATTTATGGGGCCCTCCCATAAAGGCCCCCTTATAGGGACCCCCCCTTATAGGGACCCCCCCATAGGGTCCCCCCCCCCCCAGCCCCACGTGGGCGCCCCCTCACCTCCCGCCGCCGCCACCGCCCAACTGCCCGAGGCCACGCCCCCCTCTCCGCTCCCATTGGCCCGCTCCCGCCGAGCGCCGCCTCCCATTGGCTGCCGCAGCCACGCGGCGCAATTCCTCCCGGAGGCGAGCGAGAGGTGCGGCGAGAACGGCCGGAACCATAGAGAAGAGGGAGGTGACGGAACCGGAAGTGGGCGGGGAAATGGCTTTAGGAAGGGAAGGGGGGGTGCGGGAAGCCGCCGCCGCCATTTTGAGGCCGGGCGCCGTGCCCTCAGCGCCCTCCCACACAGAGACGCGACACCTTTTCAGTTTAAATTCTGCTTTTTTTTTTTTTTTTTTTTTTTTTTCTTGTGCGTGTGTGTTTTTGTCTTTCAGAAACACGGGGGAGAGGGACACGAAGCAGGAAATTGGGAAACAAAAAAGTTATAACAAATGTTAAAAAAGGGTATTTCCCCGCTGCCCTCCCCCCCTTCCCCCCCCATTTAGGCTCCACCTGTACTGGGAAACAAGGGTTTAACAGACCCCCAAATTCCCCCTTTTCACCACAAAACCAGCCCCCAGCGACTGTGTTTTGGAGCAGAACCCTTGAATTTGAGGATACTGGAAGGACTGGAACGAACTACGGGAAACTGGGACAGCTCCAGAGCCGAGGAAGTCCCCCCCACCAGTCCTCCCAGTTTACTGGTGGAAACCCAGCTCCCCCCCAGTAAACCTCCCCACGCTCCCAGCATACCAGTTTGAACCTGCCCTCCTCTCCCAGTATACCAGTTAGGACCCACTATCCTCCCAGTATACAAAGGAAAAGCTCCCTTCTTCCCAGTATACCAGTTAAGGCCATCTGCCCTCCCAGTAACCCTCTCTGTGCGCCCCAAGTCATAAAGCCTTCTCCTCCCAGTATACCAGTTAAAACACTCCCGTCTCCTAGTATACCAGCAGCAAAGTGGTCTTTCTCCCAGTACACCAGTTATAAAGGGCCTTCCTCCCAGTATACCAGTTAAAATCTCCAGTCCTCCCAGTACCCCCTAAACCCTTCGCCCCCCAGGCCGGCACCCAGGGCCTGCGGAGCCCCCGGTGCCCAGCCTCAGGGCCAGGGCCTCCAGACATGGTGGGGCCCTGGCAGTTCCCCAGTGCTCGCACCCTGGCCCTCCTTGGTGCAGCGCCGCCATGAGTCCTCGGGGCTGCTGACAGGGCCACCAACAGGGCTGTGGTGGGACCCCGAACTAGGCCTCACATTAGGCCCGAAAGTAGGCCCTGAACTAGGCCTCAAACTAGGCCCATAACCATGGTAACTGGGGCACCTGGAACTGTCTCCATGGCAACCCACACCGTTACTGGGGCAACAAGGGTGGTCGCCCAGGCAACCTGTGCTGTTGCCATGGCAACTGGCACAGTCAGGCCTAGGAGTAGGCCCCGCGCTTGGCTGCAAACTAGGCCTGAAACCAGGCCAGTAACCATGGTAACCAGGGCACCTGGAGCTGTCTCCATGGCAACCTGCGCGATTGCCAAGGCAACAAGAGGGGTTGCCTAGACAACCTGTGCTGTTTCCATGGCAACTGGCACAGTCAGGCCTGGGAGTAGGCCCTGCGCTAGGCCTCGGAGCAGGCCCATGGCAGTGATGGCCGGGCCCGTACCCGCGGCAACCAGGCCGGGCCCACAGTGCGGAGGGTCCGGGGGTGTCGGCAGCAGGCGGCGACAACGAGCTGGGGGTCCTGGGCCCGGTCGGCGGGGGCTCGGCAGCAGCTGCGGCCTGCAGGAAGCGGGCAGCGCGGGCCAGGCACTCCCGGTAGCCGCTGCGGTAGTGCCGCAGGAAGAGCTCCTCCGTCCCCGGGGGGTCTGCACCAGAGAGGGACACAGTGACCACCTCCACCCCCCCGGGGACCCCCGTGAAGATGGCCGCCGAGGGGATTGAGTGGTCCCCTTCAGCCATTTTGGGGGGCCCGGAGCAGCTACAGGGGGATTATCCCCCATGGCAGGGGGTAATCCCCCATGGCGGGGGATTTCCCCCACAGGAAAGGGGTAATCCCCCATGGGGAGGGGGGTCCCCCCCCCCTCAGGAGGGGATTTGTTGTGGGTTTTGGGGGAAATTGAGGCACGCACCTGCTTGGGGCTGGGCCCGCAGGAACTGCACCGTTTTCTGTAGGATCTCGGCCTTCTCCGCCTTGGGGTTTCGGAGGCGCTGGGGGGAGGGGTTGGGGGTGGGGGAGGGGGAAGAGAGAGGAGGTGGTGGGGAAGGGGGGGCACACACACACGGAGACGTCACCCCAACGGCAACTGCTGCCAGCATGTCGTGACACAACGTCTCAATAGCCCCCGATAGTGCCCTGATAGCGACCCCAAGAGCACTCTGTTAGTGCCGTGACAGTATCCCCATAACACCCTACAAGCACCTCAAAAATGCCCCGACAGAATCGCGATAGTGCCCTGATAGGGCCCCGATAGCCCCCCGATAGTGTCCCCAAAACACCCTATTAGTGCCCCAATAGAATCGCGATAGCATCCCGATCGTGTCCCAATAGCACCCCAATAATTGTCCCAATAACCCCCTGATACCACCCCAATAATGTCCGGAGAGCCCCTGCGATAGAGCCCCGATAGCGCCCTGACAGCTGCAGGGTCGCCACGATAATTGTGACCGAGCCACAGGGGCGCTAGGGGAGACGGCAGCAATCGCGACAGCCACAAGGTGGCGCCAATCGCGACAAAGCCGCCATGACGCAGGGGGTGGGTCGCGGAGACAAAACTGCCGCAGCTGCACGGGCGTGGACTATCGCTACAGAGCCCCAATCGTCATGACAGAGTTGCAGTGGAGCCGATGATTGCGATAGGGCCACAACAGTTGTGACAGAGCCCCCCAACAGTTGTGACAGTGGCAATAAATCGTGACAGAGCTGTGACTGAGACTGGATAGAGCCGTGACAGACACAACGGAGCTAGAACTGTCGCAATAGTCATGATAGGAGCATGAAAGAGCCCTGAAGGTCATTATGGGGTTGTGATAGAGCTGCGTTAGTCATGATAGGATCATGATAGAGCCGTGATAGGGTCGTGATAGCATTGCAACAGAACCATGACAGAGCTGTGGCAGTCACAATAGAGCCCTAACACAGCCCAAATAGTCATGATAGAGTCGTGATAGCCACGATAGAGTCATGATAGTCAGAACTGTGAGAAGAGCCATGACAGCCACAACAGAGCTGCAATCATCATGATAGGGCTGCGATAGTTGTGATACAGTCATGATAGTCATGATAGTGTCGTGATAGTCACAATAGAACTGTGACAGGAGCCATGACAGCCGCGTGAGCCACGATAGAACCATGATAGTCACAATAGGACCACAATAGGGCCATGATAGGGCTGTGATCATTGTGATAGCATCATGATAGTCATGATAATTGTGATAATCATGATAGAACTGTGACAGGGGCCATGTGAGCCACGATAGAGCAATGATAGTTGCAATAGAGCCATGATAGAGCCACGATAGTCACAATAGGGCCGTGATAGAGCCGTGATAGTCCCAATAGGGCCGTGATAGAGCCGCGATAGTCCCAATAGTCGCAACAGGGCCTCACCTGGTCACGGGTGGCTGCGAGCAGCAGCAGCCGGAGCCGCTCGAGGCTGTGGTTGAGGCGGGCGCGGCGACGCTGCTCCACCTGCGGCTTTGGGAGCTGCAGGGCAGGAGGGGGCAAACTGGGAGCACTGGGAGGGACTGGGAGGGGCTGGGGGGGAGTGGGAGGGGACTGGGAGGGTGAAATTGGAAAATAGCGGCTTGAACTGGGAGGGACTGGGAAGGGCTGAACAAACTGGGCTGAACTGGGATGGACTGGGGAGGACCAGGAATGTGAAATTGGAACAAACTGGGTTGAGCTGGGACAGACCGGGAAGGACCAGGAGGGACTGGGGGGAGTCAGATTGGCACAAATGGGGCTGAACTGGGTTGAATGGGGTCAAACTGGGACAAACTGAGCTGAACCAGGACAAACTGGGCCACGTCCTGACTGGGTAAAATGGGGCGGAACCGGGCTGAGTCCCACCTGGGCCAAACTGGGCGAAGTCCTAACTGGGACAAACCCAAAACCAGACCAGCCCCCAAACTGGGTCAAACCCTAAACTGGGCCAAACCCCAACTGGGCCATGTCCCAGACTGGGCCAGACCCAAACCGGGACAAATCCCAATTGGGCCAAACCCAAACCAGACCAAACCCCAGACTGAACCAAATCCCCAACTGGGCCAGACTGGTCCAAACCATTCTGAACTGGTCCGAACTGGTCCAAACCATTCTGAACCAGTCCGAACCAGTCCAAACTGGTCCGAACTGGTCCGTTACCTTCCTGGCGGCGGGCGGCGGGGCCGTGCTGCTCATGGCTCGGGGCGGCTGCGGGTGGGAGCAGGGCCGGGTCCCAGGGGGGCTTTATAGGGGAGGGGGCGGGGCGGGGGAGGGGCGGGGCAGGGGGAGGGGGAGGGGGGGGACTGGGAGCCTGTACTGGGAGAAATGGGAAGGGGAAGGGGGGAACTGGGAGCCTGTACTGGGAGCACTGGGGGGGACTGGGAGCACTGGGAACTGATAGTGGGGGCACTGGGGACGCTGGAGCAGGGAACTGGGGGGCACTGGGAGAACTGGGAACCTGCACTGAGAGCACTGGGGAGGGGTAGTGGGGGGCACTGGGAGAACTGGGGAGTGGTAGTGGGGTTACTGGGAGCACTGGGGGGTATTGGGATCACTGGGAATCTGCACTGGGAACACTGGGAACCTGCACTGGGAACACCAAGGAGGGGAACTGTGGGACACTGGGAATCCATACTGGGAACACTGGGAGCAATGGGGGAGGAACTGGGGGCACTAGGAAGTACTGGGAACATTGAGGAAAGGAACTGGGAGGTACTGGGAGCACTGGGATGTACTGGGAGGGGGCACTGGGAGCACCGGGGACACTGGGGAGGGGAACTGGGACGTACTGGGAGTACTGGGAGCACTGGGAGGCACTGGCGGCCCCTCCCCCCCTCCCCTTTGATCCCGCTCGTGCCCGGCACCCGCCGGAGGGGGGAGGGGAGGGGGCGGGGGGGGAGGGGTGGGAACGGGCGCGTGCGGCTGCTCCCACGCGGGGGGGGGGAGAGAGGGGAAGGGCAGCCCCTCCCCCCCCCGGACACCAGAGGGTGACAAATGGGGGGGGGGAGGAGGACAAATGGCCGGAGGGGGAGGGGGGAAGGGGTTCCCCTCCCCCCCACACACACCTGGATTGCCCCAAATCCCCAGAATTGGCCCCAAATCTCCCCCTGGAGCCCCCAAACCCCGCAGTTTATCCCCAAATCCCCCCACACACCCCAAATTGTCCCAAATCCCTTAAATTAGCCCCAAATCTCCCCCTGGAACCCCCAAACACCCCAGTTTAGCCCCAAATCCCCGTGCTCCTCCCAAATTGCCCCAAATCCCTTAAATTAGCTGCAGATCTCCATGGAGCCCCCATCCCTTCCCCATATTCCTACTCTGTCCCCATAATGCCCCAAATCCCTTAAATTGTCCCCAAATCTGCCCCCAGAGCCCCCAAACCCTCCCCAAATTTCACCTTTCCTCAGATTGCCCCAAATCCTTTAAATTGTCCCCAGATCTCCCTGTGGAGCCTCCATCCCTTCCCCATATTCCTCCTCTGTCCCCATATTGTCCTAAATCCCTTAAACTGTCCCCAAATCTCCCTGTGGGGGTTGAATCTCCCCCCCCCAGCCTGTTCCCAAATTCACCTCTGCCCTCAGATTGCCCCAAATCCCTTAAATTGTCCCAATATGCCCCCGAGCCTCCAAACCCTCCCCAACTTTCCCCTTTCCTCAGATTGTCCAAAATCTCTTAAATTATGCCCAAATCTCCCCCCCGGTACACCCACCCCTCCTTGTACTGCCCTCCAGCCCCCCCCCGCCTTGCACCAAAATCCTTTAAATTAGCCCCAGATCTCCCCACGTGGTTGCACCCAAGCGTTTGGTGCAATCTCCGCCCCCTCCACAGCGCCGCTCCCTATTGGTCGAGACTGCGGGGGGCTCAGCTCCCATTGGTCAAAGGGTGCGATGGGGGCGGGGTCAGGGCTGGCTGTGGGGCAGCCATGGGGAAGCTCCCCCCTCTCGCCCCTCCCCCCCACTCCCATGGGGAGGGGGCACCCCCCCCCTCTTTTTGCAATCCCCCCTCTTTCTGCGACCACCCCCGTATTTTTGCCCCCCTCCAAAGTTTTAACCCCCCCCCCCCCCAAAAAAAAAAGTCAGGGGCCACCAGGGAGAAAAAAAGGGGGAGAAAGAAGAGAACTGGGGGGAGAAAAAAGGGGAGGGGGAGGGAAAAGGAGGAGATGCAAAAGGGGGGACAGAGAAGGAAAGGGTGAGGGGGGGGGGAAATAAGGGGAAGAGAAAAAAGGAGGGGGGATAACGGGGAAGGGACAATGGGATAATGGGGATGGGGCAATGGGATAACGGCGCCACTTCCTCCCATGAAAAACAGCTCCCAAGGGAAGCCTTGGGGTACAGCTTGTTAGAAATGAAGCCTCAGCTCAATTTGAATTTAGTAATATTTATAAAAGGAATATTTATAGAAGGCAAGTAAACAGTGCTGGGTGTGCAGGGAGTCTACGCTCCACCAACACGCACACACGAACATCAAACATTCGAAATGTAAAGACCATTGCTTTACATACTAAATCCGACTACTTCTATACATACGTGCCATCAGGAAAGATAGCAAACAATCCTTTAAGCTCCATGACTTAACAGTCTCCATCTTCCGTTCCTTTTGAACAATATGTCTCGCTTTAAGTTGTCAAGCAACTCGGTCTTCGGGCCTTATGTATCCCGTTCTTCCCAGATCGAAGAAAAGCATATCCATCTCCTTTTCAAGGCCAATAGGGCCTGGGCCAAAAGACACGTCCAGGTCACCAGGGACGTAACAGCAAAAGCCTGCGATGGCTGTGGCAGCAGAGGGGCCCATGGCGTAGCAGTCAGATCAGTAAAGGAGCCCGCAGCTCCCTCACTGCCTGGCAAGCCACACGTTTCTGACTGTGGTCCCACACGGCTCTTTAAGGCCTGAGAGATTCCCACTGCAACCTTGTCGTTTTTATTTGCAGAGTCCCACGCCTTGACATCAGTTTGGTTCCATGTTTCAGGATCATAAACTTGTTAATAAGGATTGGTAATAAGGAGAATAAGCTGTAAGGTTACCAGGGCAGTCTTTGTTTCTAAGGATGTATGATTCCCCATAATGTGTGTTATATATGGAGTAGTAATCCATATCGAGAAGATGGTTGGTATTAATAAAGAAGGGGGAGATTTGGGAGTGTGGCCATGGGGGTTGGCAAGCCCCGTGGTTGATGATAACATCAGACTCTTAATGATGAGGCCATCAGGAATGCAAAAGAGTTTAGAGGGAACAAAGAAGGGTGATTCAGGAGACTCCATGCAGTCTCCGGTTTCTTGTTCTCCAGCCCTTAAGCCAGGGAAGTTTCTGGGTTTTTGCTGTTGCTGTTATTTGCAAAGTTGTTTGACCAATGAAAAGTTGTTTTTGAAAAGAACTGCTGTGGGGTGAAGGGTATAAGAGGGGAGCCTGCCCTCAAGATAAAGGCAACAAGATATAATGAAGTTATGTCATCAATAAAGAAGCAGAAAGAAGGAATGAAGAGGAACAGGCTGGCAGAACGGAGACCAGGACGGGGACAGGCACTTTGATTGCCTCATGAAGATAGGTTCGGACAGACTCAGCAAACTGCTCAGAGAAGCTCATACAGAAAGTCGCTGGAAATGGGCACACTGGAGCTGGAGAGAAGCTCGAGCTGAGAGAAGCGGACCTGTGCACACAACTGCCTCTCGCTGGTAAGCAGCTGCGCATTATGGGGCAGCTGCATATATTATATATACATCCTTAGAAACCAAGACTGTCCTGGTAACCTTACAGCTCATTCTCCTTATTAACAATTGGACAGTTTATGATCCTGAAATATGGGGCCAAACTGAGGTCAAGGTGTGGGACTCTGCAACTAAAAACAACAAGGTTGCGGGGGGATTGCTCGGCACCTGGCGAGCAGTCTCTGAGGCCTTAAAGAGCCGCGTGGGACCACAGTCAGAAACGTGTGGTTTGCCAGACAGTGAGGGAGCTGCGGGCTCGTTTACTGATCCGACTGCTACGCCATGGGCCCCTCTGCTGCCACAGCCATCGCAGGCTTTTGCTGTTGCTCCCCCTGGTGACCTGGACGTGCCTTTTGAGCCAGGCCCTATTGGCCTTGAAAAGGAGATGGATATGCTTTTCCTCGATCTGGGAAGAACGGGATACTTAAGGCCTGAAGACCGAGTTGCTTGACAACTTAAAGCGAGACATATTGTTCAAAAGGAATGGAAAATGGAGACTGTTGTTTGTAATCAAGAAAATGAATTGAAAATGGAGACTGTAAAGTCATGGAACTTACAGGATTGTTTGTTACCTTTTCTGATTGTACGTATGTATAGGCATACTCGGGTTTAGTAAAAGCAATGTTCTGTATATTTAGAATGTTTGATGTTCGTGTGTGTGTTGGTGGAGTGTAACACCCAGCGCTGTTTACTTGCCTTCTATACCTTTTATAAATATTTGTTTTATTAATATTCCTAAATTCAGATTGAGTTGAGACCTCATTTATAACAGATACTAAATATTACATAACACCACAGGCATGCTAACAATCTGTTAAGCATTATCAGGAGAATTGCAAAGACAATCTCGATTTCTGGCAAGCTGATAAAATTATCACTACTTTGTTTTTCGTGCCTGGTGTTGCTGCTGCTCAAGCGCTAACAACGCTTAACAAATTAGGATGCTGGTTGGCTAAGCAAACCAATGCAACCTCTGCAGCATTGAGTGCATTATTAACCGACACTGACTCTGTTAGACATGCAAAGCTGCAGAACAGGGCCACAATAGATTTCCTATTGTTAGCACAAGGTCATGAGTGTGATGAACTGGATGAACATTTCGCTGGGGTGAAGTTTTCTGGGTCCCCTAGAAGGTTCAGCGAGAATAGGGCTAGTGCTATTAAGGGGGTGAGCATGAGGATAAACCCTAGGATGTCTTTGAAGGAGAATTACGGGTGGAACGGGATTTTGTCGCAGTCTGATACAATGCCTAGGGGGTTGTTTGAGCCTGATTTGTGTAGGAAGGTTAAGTGGACTAGGGTAATTCCTGTGATCAGGAAGGGTAGCAGGAAGTGGATGGCAAAGAATCGGGTTAGGGTTGGGTTGTCTACTGAGAATCCTCCTCAGGCCCATTCCACTAGGGTCTGTCCGATGCATGGGAGGGCTGAGAATAGGTTGGTGATTACGGTGGCCACTCAGAATGATATTTGTCCTCATGGCAGGACATGTTGTTGTGTGAACAGAATGTGTTGTATGAACTTAAATGACCATTCTCAGTTGATTCACCAACACTTATCCAAACTCAAGGAGCTCACAGACAAATTAACAACTAGCACGTGGGGGTTGGAATCATGGTTGCAAAGCCTGGGAATAGGCGGATGGTTGGGAGAATTTATAAGAGGAGCACTTGTAGTGCTGATTTTGGTAATTGTGATTCTGTTAGTTGTACCATGCCTATTTCAATGCTTACAAAAAAAAGCTTTTACGATCAGTGCAATGGGCTTGGCTCATAGAAACACAAAAAGGGGGAATTATGGGAGGTCAGTTTGGAAGCAAGTAGAATCTGCTAGACACAGAAATAAAGTAGCTAGTATGCAAGATAACGTACAAGACAAGGTGGAAGAAGAAGTAACAATTGAGGAGTTGAGAAAACAACCAGCACGAGCGGTCTGCATGACAACAAATCAACGAGCAGAATAAGACCAGGGTTTGCCCCAGGGATGGTGTTCGGACTGCAGGGGATGACAGGGAGGTGCCTCAGTCCCAATACCCCAGCATTTCTGGGAGCTGCTCCTTCCCACTGCCTGGAGCCGCCCCTGCTGGGAGCTGTGTCTCTGTGCCCACGTTTGCTCCCTTTATGTGCTCCCAGACCCCATCCCACCCTCTGTGTGATCAGCTGTGCCCTGCAGACACCCTTAGGAGCAGGGCACAGCGCAGGAACACTGCTGTTTATGCAGGGGTTATGCAGCAGGTGAGAGCAACCCTGCTAAACCTGGAAAGTTGTTATAGGTTCTCTAAGGCTTGGGTGTCTTCTTGGGATACTTCCAGATTTTTTTCACCTCTCCGTGGAAGAGGTCTGGAGTTTCAGTACCTTGTTCGGAATTGAGAGTTCCCATCTCAAAATTCTTCCCTCACCAGCCAGCGGTAGAAAACAAAAAGCGCTCTCTCCTTGCCTTTCAGGTAAACGGTGCCTCAATCTTCTTCAAAAATGCACTCATAAATGTTCTGAGGGTGGTGATGTGGAGCTGTGAGTAGCCTGTGCCGTGCAGCACCCTCTGGACAGCAGAAGGACCCTGCGGTGACCCTACACTGGCTGTACTCTTCAGGCTGGGAAGCTGACCTAGCCAGGTGGGTACCACTACTGCTCACAGAGCCCACCAGGGCTCTCTGGAGGTGAAAAGTGCTTGGAGGGACTTTGGAGCCTTACCGAAGGCATTAGATATTCCAGACATGCCTCGCGATCCAGGCAGCGATACACCAATGAGAGTGATGTGAATCCCTCTCCAGCCTCCCATCCCTCTGCTGGGTCCCCACTTGCCTGTGGATACCTGGATCAAGTGATTTTCCTAGAAGTGAGCACACCTGGAGTGGTCTCTCACTTCGTGGAGAGCCATTCACTGCCCACCTGAGGCACATGTCCCCTGCAGATTCCCTCTCTTCCCATAGTGTCCTCCTGATGGACAGGTGTCTTCCATGCCATTTGGGGAAACCCTGGATATGTCCCCCAGTGGCACTCACCATCTCCACTGCCACTAGTCAACATCACATCAATCCTAAATCCAAAGCTGTGTCTAGCAGGTCATGACGAGACAATGAGTTTTGTGTTCCCAAATAGAAGGATAAAAAGGCTCTTTTGGGGTCTTACTAGTTTTGGCACCACCTTTGGAAGAAGAACCCAGATCAATGCACACAAGGGAGCCCATTTTACTACAGAGATGGGACAAAAAGTCAGGTCTGAGCCCATGTTAGACAGACTTTTCCATGGCTTCCAGGTGCAAAGGAGCAGGTCCATTCCTCAGATGTAGTGAGACAAATCCAATCATTTATGTGGGAAAATGATAAGGAGAAATAAAACAGTAATACAGTGAATAAATGAAGCTCTGGCACAGTGTGGCATTTGCAGGGAACAATTGCTGCGGACAGATGGGCAGCTTTAGCTCTTACAAAAATGTCTATGGCATCACTTGCCTAATGCCATCCCTGATCTCTTGGTTCCTTATGCTGTAGACGAGAGGGTTCAGTGCTGGAGGCACCACCAAGTACAGAAATGACGCCACCAGATCCTGGGATGGGCAGGAGGTGGAGGGGGGGCTTTGGGTTTGCAAACACAATGCTACTGATAAAGAGGGAGACAACAACCGGGTGAGGGAGGCACGTGGAAAAGGCTTTGTGCCGGCCCTGCTGCGAGGGGATCCTCAGCACAGCCCTGAAGATCTGCACATAGGACAGCGCAATGAAAAGAAAACATGCCAAAGCAAAAGAGGCACTAACCACAACAAGCCTGACTTCTCTGAGGGCATGTGTCAGGAGAGAGGCACCTCTGCTGTGCTGGAGCTGGGGCTGCTCCTGCCCTGGAAGCCCCAGCTGTGAGAGCAGAGGCTTTTCTGGCTGGGAGAGGAGAGCAGGGGGCTTGCTCCGAGCAAGGCGGCTGCACTGCAGGAGGTGGGTGACAGGCAGCAGCTACAATCCCCCCTTCCCAGCAGTTCTGACACTAGTTCCTTCCCACTGCCCACCCATGCTGCTGCCTGGCGCTGTCCCTGCCAGGATCTGTTTCCCTGCCACCATCTTAGCTCCCTGTCCAAGCTCCCAGACCCCATCCTACGTGCTGCATGTTCAGCTCTGCCCTGCAGGTACCTCCCCGGGACAGGGCACTGCACAGGGCTGGCGTCATGCTTGCAGGCACTAAACAGCAGGTCAGATGAGCCCTGATGAAACTGGGAAGGTGATGCTGGTGTTATTTCCAGGTTGGTGAGGGGTGAAGGCTTCTCCCAATATTCTTTGTTGTCTTCAGGATGGTGGTGTAGGAGCCTCAGCCCCTTTTCTAAACCTCTCAGCTCTATTTCGGTTCCCATCAAGACAAACAAGTGAAAACTGAAAGTGCAGCTACAAGGGAAGCAGAGTCAAGCAGGAAAGGCTGCCTCGATCATACTTATGAAAAGTCCTCTTGAAAACATGCTGAGGGTGAGCTGAAGCTCCGAGTAGATCCATAATCTCTGGGAAGTGCAAATTTAGGGCATCTGTCTGTACACTGCATCCCTATTGCCCTGCAGCAGGAGACTTACCATGTGAGTGGGTGTCAAGGTTCCTCCCACAATGAGCTCTAAATTGCATTCCAAGTTCAGAAAGCTTTTAATCTCTGGCTGTCTTCTCTTCCATTGCCCCCTGCAGGCAGTGTCCCTAGCCCTGCTGCAATGTGCAGAGGAGCTGCTCCTGGACAGAGCTGTCTCTCTGCGGAGCTGCCAGCTTGCTGGGAACTGCCTCTGTCCCAGGAGCCTGGCTGAGATCAGCTGCCCAGTCCAAGGCATCATTTTCTTTCCCCTCCCTGCTCCCCCCCGCACTTGCTTGAGGTGTCCCTGGAGCTTTTCTTGTCCCATTGTGAGACAGTGACCAGCAGCCATGTCCTTTACCCAGGATGAGAAAAGGGAGTCAGCCGAGTCACTACTGCAGGTTTGTAGGCTTGCAGACTCTGCTACTTCCCATATTGACCACAAACCCACTGGAGGTTGGAGTTGTCTTGCCTCGGTTCAGGTGTGCACAAAACAGGCACCTGTGTGTCAACTGCGTGTCTTAGCTCCCATTGGAATTATTGGAAATGGAGGCCACGAACTCATGATAAACTTTGAGGTGGCAGAGGTGGTCCAAGATATAAGCAGGTAACTGCAAGCTGAGGTGGACCGATGTGGAGAGGCAGGGCACTGTGTGAGGGTGTCGTCCGGGAGCCTTGTGGGGAAGGTCTTCTGCCAAATGAAATGACAGCAGGTGCCCAAGTTGAGGATAATTGATCAAGTTCCTGCTCAGTCTGTTCGCAGAAGCCCCTTGCAGTATTCAGCTGACTCAGTGGGGTACTAGGGAGCTCAGAGAATTACGGAATAGTTTGGGTTGGAAAGGACCCTAAAGATCATATAATTTCTTTGAAATGATATCCCCCCTGCCATGGGAAGGGACACCTTTCACTAGACCAGTTTGCTCAAAGCCCCATCCAGCCTGGCCTTGAACACTTCTAGGGATGGGGCATCCACAAGTTCCCTGGGCAACCTCTTCCAGTACCTCACCACCCTCAGAACAAAGAACTTTTTTCTAATGTCTAATCTAAATCTACCATCTTTTTTTTCAGTTTAAAACCATCACCCCTTGTCCTATCACTACACTCGTTGATGAAAAGTCCCTCCTCAGCTTTCCTGTAGGCCCCCTTTAGGTACTGGAAGGCTGCAATGAGGTCTCCGCGGAACATTCGTTTCTCCAGGCTGAAGAACCCCAGCTCCCACAGCCTGTCTTCATAGAATAGGTGCTCCAGCCCCTTGGTCATCATTGTGTCCCTCCTCTGGACTCGTCCTAATACGTCATGTCCTTACACTGGGGGCCCTGGAGCTGAATTCACTACTCGAGGTGTGGCCTCCCCAGAGCCAAGTACAGAGGAACTTCCTGCCAAGGCAATGCTGTGGATCAATTCTTCTGTGAAATCCCCCAGATCCTCAAGCTCTCCTGCTCAGACTCCTACCTCAGGGAAGCTGGGCTTCTTGTGATTAGTGTCTTTGTTGACTTTGTATGTTTTATTTTCATTGTGCTGTCCTACTTGCAGATCTTCAGGGCTGTGCTGAGGATCCTCTCTCAGCAGGGGCGGCACAAAGCCTTCTCCACGTGCCTCCCTCACCTGGCCGTGGTCTCCCTGTTTGTCAGCGCTGGCATGTTTTCCTACCTGAAGCCCCCCTCCGTCTCCTCCCCATCCCTGGACCTGGTGATGGCAGTTCTGTACTCGTTGGTGCCTCCAGCACTGAACCCCCCTCATCTACAGCATGAGGAACCAGGAGATCAAGGACGCCCTGAAGAAAATGTGGCAACGTACAGTATTTCAGCATTTATAAAGTACTCTGCTGCTCATATGATTCCCAGAATTTCACATGAAAACCCAGGACTATCTTTGTCCATAGTTTTTTTTTTTCTTTTCTTCCCATTTTTTCTTTGTTTTGTCTTTGTTTGCTTTCTTTCCATAGCAACCAGCACAGATGACCCCCAACACCTTTAAAAGTAGATTCCCAGCAGACCTTACTAACTAGTTCTCTGAGCAGCCTGAAATCTGCTTTCCCAGTATCTAAGGTCAACGTTTTGGTGGCAGTTTTTCTTCTATCACTAAAGATTTTAAAGTTGACTGTTTCTCTCTTACTGTGGCCAAGACAGACACTAATCACCACTTTACCAAAGAGACCATCTCTATTTAAAAGCAGCAAATACAGGAGGGCACCTTTCCTAGTCGTCTCCCTTAATATCTGTACCAAGAAGTTATCAGTGTGAATTAGGAATTTCCTGGACCAGTTTGCATCAGCTGTAATCTGGCAAGTTGAAGTCACCCATAAGGAAAAGGCAGCTGATCTACAGATTTCCCCTAATTTCCGATAGAATGATGATATATATATATATGCTGATATCATCCTGTTGGCTGAGTGGCTTATAGTAGACTCCCACAGCAACACATGCTTTACTTGCTTTTCCCTTAGTCCTTACCCAGAGGCTCTCAACCATATCATCACCAACTGCAAGCTCTGTACAGTCCAGCCCCTCCATTACATACAGTGCCACCCCACCACCTGCCTGCCCTGCTTATTCCTCTTGGAGAGGCTATAACCATCTACTGCAGCACACCAGTGTCCTGGTTTCAGCTGGGATAGAGTTAGTTTGTTTCAGAGTAGCTGGTATGGTGCCATAGTTTGGATTTAGGATAAGAATAATGCAAATAACCCAACGACGTTTTCTTTGCTGCAGAGCAGAGCTTTTACTAAGTCAGTGACTTAGCTTCTCTGGGAGGAGTTGTCTGGAGGGGGCTGCCATTGCTCAGGGATGGACTGGGCATTGGTCAGTAGCTGGTAAGCAATTCAGTTGTGATGTACATTCTGTTATCATTACTATTATTATCCTTTTATTTTTTTTTTTTTCCCTGTCCTATTAAATGGTCTTTATTTCAACCTATGAGTTTTACCTTTTTTTTTTTTTTTTTTTTTCCCTGATGCTTTCCCCCCATTCCCATGAGGGGGATTGAATGGTGCTGAGCTGTTGTGGCTTAACCTGCCAGGCAACCAGTCACAGCACTCTTCCCACCAAGTTTTGCTTATGGCAAATGTATTGCAATGCAGGGACTGAGCCAAAGTTTCTAGCTCCTCTTGCTTCTGTCGTGCTGTGTACATCGGTGCAGAAACATTTCAAATGTAATTTATTGTACCCAGCGCCTTGTGGAGCAGATTGAAGGACCTCACTAGCACACAGTCCCTCAAATTTTGGTGTGCCATCCCATAGCTTACGACTGGAAAGCCTGATTTTATCCCTTTCCCCCTTCAAATCTAGTCTAAATCTATCTGAAATCTAGTTGAAAGGACAGCCCACAGTGAACTAACATAGATTTACCTCTACCTAAGGCACATGACTCCATTTCCTCAGATAAATACCTCTGCAGGTTGCTTTGAATATAACAAGTAGGGAGAAGGTTCAGTTGTCCTCCATGTGTGCCTCTGCTTTCATTTCACTTGCCAAAGGGATTTCCCACCAGGCCCCAGCTGCCGCCCTGACTCCCAGAAATGCTGCGTTAGAGCTTGCAGATACCTGCAAATATCTCGGATCACCTCTAGCACTGAGTTTGTGTTTGACCAGCTCACTTCTACCCTACAATATCTATTATTTACCTTGGGAGGTTAGACGAGAGTATTTTGTGCACGCTTGACGGGAGGCCAGATAAATGCCTGAGACGTGTATGGAAGAAGCTGAACCCCCTTCCAGCCCCAGGACTACACAGCCAGGATGAGATACCTCAACTGGCTCAGCTGAATCCCTTTCTTGAGCAGGAGTAAAGAGATCTTTCTGTCACTGCCCAGGTCTGTCATGGTACAAGGGAAGGTGATTCGCCTACCTAACTCTGTCTCTGATGGAGAAATGACACTACTGGAAAGAGTTGCCTGTCCACAGCTGAAGGAGGGAACAAAAGTGATTACTTCAGTCTAGTTCCAAGTAGGTTCCTTGGGAGCCCCAGGGACAGCTCAAGGCTGGGGTGGTGAGACAGGAAAGTCTGGTCCTCTGCTCCTGAGCTGGACTGGGCTCCTGGGATGCTTCGCCCAGCAGCAGCACCTCTGCACCGCACAGCAGGGCTGGGGGCACTGCCTGCATGAGATGAGTGGGCAAGAAGGAGAGAGGTGTTAAAGGCTGAGGGGAGTGCAAGATGAAGTCAGTCCCAGACATGAGGACAGGCTGGGTGAAGGACTCATCAAGAGCAGCCCTGCGGAGGACTTGAGGGTTCTGGTGGATGAAAAGCTCAACGTGAGCCAGCAGTGAGTGCCTGAAGCCCAGAAGGCCAACTGCATCCTGAGTAGCATCAAGAGAGGAGTGACCAGCAGGTGAAGGGAGGAGGTTGTCTCCCTCTGCTCTGTTCTGTGAGACCCCACTTGGAGTCCAGGTCAGGATCCCCCAGCACAAGAAGGATGTGGACCTGTTAGAACGGGTCCAGAGGAGTTCCACAAAGATGCTCAGAGGGCTGGAGCACCTCTCCTATGGAGAAAAGCTGAGAGAGCTGGGCATGTTCATGTTCAGCCTGGAGAAGAGAATTCTCCAGGGTGACCTCATTGCAGCTTTTCAGTACTTAAAGGGTATTTGGATGGAGAGTGACTCTGTGTTCAATCAGATAATGACAGGGGGTGGTTTTAAACTAAAAGAGGGGAGATTTAGATTAGACACTAGGAGGAAATTCTTTACTTGGAGGGTGGTGAGGCACAGGAACAAGTTGCCCAGAGAAGTTGTGGATGCTCCATCCCTGGAGGTGTTCAAGGCCAGGCTGGACAAGGCTCTGGGCATGCTCACCTAGTGGGCGGCATCCCTGCCTATGGCAGGGGGATGGAACTAGATGGTCTTTAAGGTCGACAGGGGTGGTTCCGGCAGGATATCAGGAAGAGGTTCTTCACCGAGAAGGGTGGTGCATACAGGACAGGCTCCCCAGGGACATGGTCACAGCACCAAACCTGTCAGAGTTTAAGAAGCATTTGCACTGTACTTTTAGTTATACGGTCTGGATTTCTGGGTAGACCTGTGTGGAGCCAGGAGTTGGACTCCATGGTCCTTGTGGGACCCTTCCAACTTGGGATATTCAGTGATTCTACTTAGAGTGCATCTTGTTCCTACTCTTATCAGTTCCAGTCATTTCTGCTGTTGGACTTCCTATAACATGCAACTCCGATCATGGGTTACAACCATTTTAAAAGTACATCCATCACAGTCTCCATCCCTGGTCTCTTCAGACCAGGCTACAGAGTTTAACATTGCATTGAACTCCTCCCCTCACCCCTGCTCCATCCAGTGTCTTTTGGCCACAGCCTCTTAGAGGTGTACCTCCTCCGGCATGGCCTTATCCATAAACCACACTCCCTTCAGAAGTCTACCTGCTGTGTTGAGGACTTACCCATGGCCACAGACGCTTTGAGGTCTTCTGCCATGGCCTTATGCAAGGGCACAGACACTGCAAGGTGTACCCACTATGGCACGGACTTCTCCATGGCCACAGAGGCCTCGAGGCATACTTTGCTCTGGAGTAGACTTGTCCATGGACACAGATGCTTTGGGTTGTACATGCTGCCATGTGGAATCACCCACAGGTCACAGTTCCTCTGACTCACAGTCACACTGGAGTTCCAGCCTGTCCAGTAGAGGCAGCACAGGAACAGCAGCCGTGCCCTGGCCATCCACCAGTCCGGGCACATGGCCATGGCTGTTATCAGAATGCTCCCAGGCACAGCAAAGAAAGATGATAAGGAGTAGAGCAAACAGCAGATTCAAAAGCAGCCACTAACAAGCACTGGACTCTCATGCACATACAGAAAGGCAAGGAAGCCCTGTTGCAAACACAGGAGACTTCCAGTTAAGAGCCAAACTGCTCTGATATCTATAAATCTGGTCTCCACACTCAAATCTGTCATTGTCTCAAACCCTTTGTTCCCCAAAGAACTGTTTTGGTTTAGCACCAGAAGGCAGCTGAGCATGGCACAGCCACTCACCCACTCGTCCCAGGTGGGATGGGGAGAAAATCAGAAAGGTAAAAGTGGTAGAACTCATGGGTTAAGACATAGACAGTTCATTAGGTAAAGCAAAATCCATGTGTGCAAGCAAGGCAAAACAAGGAATTCATTCAGTACTTCCCATTGCCAGGCAGATGATCAGACACTTCCAGGAAAGCAGGGCTCATCACACTGAAGAGTTTCTTGGAAGACAAATGCCATCATTCCCAGTATCCCCCCTTCCTCCTTTACCCCACCTTTTATTGCTGAGCGTGATGTTGCATGGTATGGACTGAATTTGGTCAGTCCTGCTCAGCTCCAGGCTCTGTCTCCTCCCAGCTTCTAATGCACCCTCAGCCTCCTTGGCGGTAGGGCAGCAGGAGAAGCAGAAAAGTCCTTGGCTCTGTGTGAGCACTGCTCCAACACATCAGTGTGTTATCACTGCTGTTTTCATCAAACATCTAAAATGTAATGTCATATGAGCCTCTATAAAGGTAATTTGCCAATAATCATACCAAAACCATGACAGCTGCCTATGCTACCCAGAAAATAACAAACAAGGCAAGATTCACTTGTCCTAAATGTGGGCATCATCTACTATTTCGGGTGGCCAAAGGAAATCTCTTTCATACTTAATAATGATTCCTTAGCTCTTAATTACCTGCACATGCCTTGAACCAATACTGGCTCCACAAATGTCAGCAGGTGTTTGCATCAGAACAACTGGCCCTACTCTCCATCACCATTAATTAGCATGGGACATGAGACAAGGAGCTCAAGTGCAAGTAATTATTTTGTGCTTGCCTGAACTGGGGCAAGAGGAACCCCACTTTGAGGGTTTGTGTGGTGCATGAGAGGGGGCTGTCTCCTTCCACCTCCAGAATGGCAAGCCCAGATTAAATGCTTTTTTTTGACTCAGTTGAATCTCTTTCCTCAGCAGCAGTAAAGGGGATCCCTCCTAGGAAAGATCATTCTTAAACATAATTCTTTGATATAAGCAATGACACTGCATGAAAGAAATGTCTCTCCCCAGCTGAGATAAGTGGTTATGTCGGTGTCTTTCACAATGGTTTCGCCTGGAGCCCCAGAGACATCTCCATGGAACAATAGTGGCAGAAAAAGAGATGTTTTGGGCTGGGTCTCTGCTGCTGACCCCCAGTCAGACTTCAGTGAGCATGCCTTTCTCCAGACAAACTGATGGGTCTCCTCTTTCACCCAGGAGAGCCCCCTTAAGGCCATAGGGTCCAGGACAGGAGAGGAGGGTCTCCTGAGTGCCCATCTGTCCCTCCCCAGCAGGAGCATTGTAACAGCTCTCCTTGTCTCTCCACCCAGCTCCGCAGGTGCTGTTCTTCTCAGGTAGGATGGAGATAGGGGACTCAACCCATACAATCCTGCCATACAGATGTGTCCATGGGAACAGGGTGCCCAAGCCCCCTTCTGACTCGTGACACCATCCCTGGACCTGGTGATGGCAGTTCTGTACTCGTTGGTGCCTCCAGCACTGAACCCCCCTCATCTACAGCATGAGGAACCAGGAGATCAAGGACGCCCTGAAGAAAATGTGGCAACGTACAGTATTTCAGCATTTATAAAGTACTCTGCTGCTCATATGATTCCCAGAATTTCACATGAAAACCCAGGACTATCTTTGTCCATAGTTTTTTTTTTTCTTTTCTTCCCATTTTTTCTTTGTTTTGTCTTTGTTTGCTTTCTTTCCATAGCAACCAGCACAGATGACCCCCAACACCTTTAAAAGTAGATTCCCAGCAGACCTTACTAACTAGTTCTCTGAGCAGCCTGAAATCTGCTTTCCCAGTATCTAAGGTCAACGTTTTGGTGGCAGTTTTTCTTCTATCACTAAAGATTTTAAAGTTGACTGTTTCTCTCTTACTGTGGCCAAGACAGACACTAATCACCACTTTACCAAAGAGACCATCTCTATTTAAAAGCAGCAAATACAGGAGGGCACCTTTCCTAGTCGTCTCCCTTAATATCTGTACCAAGAAGTTATCAGTGTGAATTAGGAATTTCCTGGACCAGTTTGCATCAGCTGTAATCTGGCAAGTTGAAGTCACCCATAAGGAAAAGGCAGCTGATCTACAGATTTCCCCTAATTTCCGATAGAATGATGATATATATATATATATGCTGATATCATCCTGTTGGCTGAGTGGCTTATAGTAGACTCCCACAGCAACACATGCTTTACTTGCTTTTCCCTTAGTCCTTACCCAGAGGCTCTCAACCATATCATCACCAACTGCAAGCTCTGTACAGTCCAGCCCCTCCATTACATACAGTGCCACCCCACCACCTGCCTGCCCTGCTTATTCCTCTTGGAGAGGCTATAACCATCTACTGCAGCACACCAGTGTCCTGGTTTCAGCTGGGATAGAGTTAGTTTGTTTCAGAGTAGCTGGTATGGTGCCATAGTTTGGATTTAGGATAAGAATAATGCAAATAACCCAACGACGTTTTCTTTGCTGCAGAGCAGAGCTTTTACTAAGTCAGTGACTTAGCTTCTCTGGGAGGAGTTGTCTGGAGGGGGCTGCCATTGCTCAGGGATGGACTGGGCATTGGTCAGTAGCTGGTAAGCAATTCAGTTGTGATGTACATTCTGTTATCATTACTATTATTATCCTTTTATTTTTTTTTTTTTCCCTGTCCTATTAAATGGTCTTTATTTCAACCTATGAGTTTTACCTTTTTTTTTTTTTTTTTTTTTCCCTGATGCTTTCCCCCCATTCCCATGAGGGGGATTGAATGGTGCTGAGCTGTTGTGGCTTAACCTGCCAGGCAACCAGTCACAGCACTCTTCCCACCAAGTTTTGCTTATGGCAAATGTATTGCAATGCAGGGACTGAGCCAAAGTTTCTAGCTCCTCTTGCTTCTGTCGTGCTGTGTACATCGGTGCAGAAACATTTCAAATGTAATTTATTGTACCCAGCGCCTTGTGGAGCAGATTGAAGGACCTCACTAGCACACAGTCCCTCAAATTTTGGTGTGCCATCCCATAGCTTACGACTGGAAAGCCTGATTTTATCCCTTTCCCCCTTCAAATCTAGTCTAAATCTATCTGAAATCTAGTTGAAAGGACAGCCCACAGTGAACTAACATAGATTTACCTCTACCTAAGGCACATGACTCCATTTCCTCAGATAAATACCTCTGCAGGTTGCTTTGAATATAACAAGTAGGGAGAAGGTTCAGTTGTCCTCCATGTGTGCCTCTGCTTTCATTTCACTTGCCAAAGGGATTTCCCACCAGGCCCCAGCTGCCGCCCTGACTCCCAGAAATGCTGCGTTAGAGCTTGCAGATACCTGCAAATATCTCGGATCACCTCTAGCACTGAGTTTGTGTTTGACCAGCTCACTTCTACCCTACAATATCTATTATTTACCTTGGGAGGTTAGACGAGAGTATTTTGTGCACGCTTGACGGGAGGCCAGATAAATGCCTGAGACGTGTATGGAAGAAGCTGAACCCCCTTCCAGCCCCAGGACTACACAGCCAGGATGAGATACCTCAACTGGCTCAGCTGAATCCCTTTCTTGAGCAGGAGTAAAGAGATCTTTCTGTCACTGCCCAGGTCTGTCATGGTACAAGGGAAGGTGATTCGCCTACCTAACTCTGTCTCTGATGGAGAAATGACACTACTGGAAAGAGTTGCCTGTCCACAGCTGAAGGAGGGAACAAAAGTGATTACTTCAGTCTAGTTCCAAGTAGGTTCCTTGGGAGCCCCAGGGACAGCTCAAGGCTGGGGTGGTGAGACAGGAAAGTCTGGTCCTCTGCTCCTGAGCTGGACTGGGCTCCTGGGATGCTTCGCCCAGCAGCAGCACCTCTGCACCGCACAGCAGGGCTGGGGGCACTGCCTGCATGAGATGAGTGGGCAAGAAGGAGAGAGGTGTTAAAGGCTGAGGGGAGTGCAAGATGAAGTCAGTCCCAGACATGAGGACAGGCTGGGTGAAGGACTCATCAAGAGCAGCCCTGCGGAGGACTTGAGGGTTCTGGTGGATGAAAAGCTCAACGTGAGCCAGCAGTGAGTGCCTGAAGCCCAGAAGGCCAACTGCATCCTGAGTAGCATCAAGAGAGGAGTGACCAGCAGGTGAAGGGAGGAGGTTGTCTCCCTCTGCTCTGTTCTGTGAGACCCCACTTGGAGTCCAGGTCAGGATCCCCCAGCACAAGAAGGATGTGGACCTGTTAGAACGGGTCCAGAGGAGTTCCACAAAGATGCTCAGAGGGCTGGAGCACCTCTCCTATGGAGAAAAGCTGAGAGAGCTGGGCATGTTCATGTTCAGCCTGGAGAAGAGAATTCTCCAGGGTGACCTCATTGCAGCTTTTCAGTACTTAAAGGGTATTTGGATGGAGAGTGACTCTGTGTTCAATCAGATAATGACAGGGGGTGGTTTTAAACTAAAAGAGGGGAGATTTAGATTAGACACTAGGAGGAAATTCTTTACTTGGAGGGTGGTGAGGCACAGGAACAAGTTGCCCAGAGAAGTTGTGGATGCTCCATCCCTGGAGGTGTTCAAGGCCAGGCTGGACAAGGCTCTGGGCATGCTCACCTAGTGGGCGGCATCCCTGCCTATGGCAGGGGGATGGAACTAGATGGTCTTTAAGGTCGACAGGGGTGGTTCCGGCAGGATATCAGGAAGAGGTTCTTCACCGAGAAGGGTGGTGCATACAGGACAGGCTCCCCAGGGACATGGTCACAGCACCAAACCTGTCAGAGTTTAAGAAGCATTTGCACTGTACTTTTAGTTATACGGTCTGGATTTCTGGGTAGACCTGTGTGGAGCCAGGAGTTGGACTCCATGGTCCTTGTGGGACCCTTCCAACTTGGGATATTCAGTGATTCTACTTAGAGTGCATCTTGTTCCTACTCTTATCAGTTCCAGTCATTTCTGCTGTTGGACTTCCTATAACATGCAACTCCGATCATGGGTTACAACCATTTTAAAAGTACATCCATCACAGTCTCCATCCCTGGTCTCTTCAGACCAGGCTACAGAGTTTAACATTGCATTGAACTCCTCCCCTCACCCCTGCTCCATCCAGTGTCTTTTGGCCACAGCCTCTTAGAGGTGTACCTCCTCCGGCATGGCCTTATCCATAAACCACACTCCCTTCAGAAGTCTACCTGCTGTGTTGAGGACTTACCCATGGCCACAGACGCTTTGAGGTCTTCTGCCATGGCCTTATGCAAGGGCACAGACACTGCAAGGTGTACCCACTATGGCACGGACTTCTCCATGGCCACAGAGGCCTCGAGGCATACTTTGCTCTGGAGTAGACTTGTCCATGGACACAGATGCTTTGGGTTGTACATGCTGCCATGTGGAATCACCCACAGGTCACAGTTCCTCTGACTCACAGTCACACTGGAGTTCCAGCCTGTCCAGTAGAGGCAGCACAGGAACAGCAGCCGTGCCCTGGCCATCCACCAGTCCGGGCACATGGCCATGGCTGTTATCAGAATGCTCCCAGGCACAGCAAAGAAAGATGATAAGGAGTAGAGCAAACAGCAGATTCAAAAGCAGCCACTAACAAGCACTGGACTCTCATGCACATACAGAAAGGCAAGGAAGCCCTGTTGCAAACACAGGAGACTTCCAGTTAAGAGCCAAACTGCTCTGATATCTATAAATCTGGTCTCCACACTCAAATCTGTCATTGTCTCAAACCCTTTGTTCCCCAAAGAACTGTTTTGGTTTAGCACCAGAAGGCAGCTGAGCATGGCACAGCCACTCACCCACTCGTCCCAGGTGGGATGGGGAGAAAATCAGAAAGGTAAAAGTGGTAGAACTCATGGGTTAAGACATAGACAGTTCATTAGGTAAAGCAAAATCCATGTGTGCAAGCAAGGCAAAACAAGGAATTCATTCAGTACTTCCCATTGCCAGGCAGATGATCAGACACTTCCAGGAAAGCAGGGCTCATCACACTGAAGAGTTTCTTGGAAGACAAATGCCATCATTCCCAGTATCCCCCCTTCCTCCTTTACCCCACCTTTTATTGCTGAGCGTGATGTTGCATGGTATGGACTGAATTTGGTCAGTCCTGCTCAGCTCCAGGCTCTGTCTCCTCCCAGCTTCTAATGCACCCTCAGCCTCCTTGGCGGTAGGGCAGCAGGAGAAGCAGAAAAGTCCTTGGCTCTGTGTGAGCACTGCTCCAACACATCAGTGTGTTATCACTGCTGTTTTCATCAAACATCTAAAATGTAATGTCATATGAGCCTCTATAAAGGTAATTTGCCAATAATCATACCAAAACCATGACAGCTGCCTATGCTACCCAGAAAATAACAAACAAGGCAAGATTCACTTGTCCTAAATGTGGGCATCATCTACTATTTCGGGTGGCCAAAGGAAATCTCTTTCATACTTAATAATGATTCCTTAGCTCTTAATTACCTGCACATGCCTTGAACCAATACTGGCTCCACAAATGTCAGCAGGTGTTTGCATCAGAACAACTGGCCCTACTCTCCATCACCATTAATTAGCATGGGACATGAGACAAGGAGCTCAAGTGCAAGTAATTATTTTGTGCTTGCCTGAACTGGGGCAAGAGGAACCCCACTTTGAGGGTTTGTGTGGTGCATGAGAGGGGGCTGTCTCCTTCCACCTCCAGAATGGCAAGCCCAGATTAAATGCTTTTTTTTGACTCAGTTGAATCTCTTTCCTCAGCAGCAGTAAAGGGGATCCCTCCTAGGAAAGATCATTCTTAAACATAATTCTTTGATATAAGCAATGACACTGCATGAAAGAAATGTCTCTCCCCAGCTGAGATAAGTGGTTATGTCGGTGTCTTTCACAATGGTTTCGCCTGGAGCCCCAGAGACATCTCCATGGAACAATAGTGGCAGAAAAAGAGATGTTTTGGGCTGGGTCTCTGCTGCTGACCCCCAGTCAGACTTCAGTGAGCATGCCTTTCTCCAGACAAACTGATGGGTCTCCTCTTTCACCCAGGAGAGCCCCCTTAAGGCCATAGGGTCCAGGACAGGAGAGGAGGGTCTCCTGAGTGCCCATCTGTCCCTCCCCAGCAGGAGCATTGTAACAGCTCTCCTTGTCTCTCCACCCAGCTCCGCAGGTGCTGTTCTTCTCAGGTAGGATGGAGATAGGGGACTCAACCCATACAATCCTGCCATACAGATGTGTCCATGGGAACAGGGTGCCCAAGCCCCCTTCTGACTCGTGACACCATCCCTGGACCTGGTGATGGCAGTTCTGTACTCGGTGGTGCCTCCAGCACTGAACCCCCTCATCTACAGCATGAGGAACCAGGAGATCAAGGATGCTCTCAGGGATGTATTGGGATATGTGTTATCCCATCATCAATAACGTAGCCATCAGACTTGTAGGGTTCCCACTGTACCACAAAGAAGCAAAGCCGGTTTTGTTTTGTTTGTTTGTTTGTTTGTTTTTTGTTTGATTGATTGATGGATTCTCGTAATTATGATAATACTGTATGTGAAAAATACTGTAATTTATTCAACTTCTTCTTTCTACTAAGTGTGCCTTGTGACAGTCCTGTTGTCTGTTCCGTGGCATTCCTGGGGCTGTAGACAGGAGGCATCAAGGTGAACCAGTGTGTCACAGCTGGCCTCTTTGCTAGCAGCACCGTACCGAAAGGGGCTCTTCAGGGCCAGGAGGCTGGAGGCCTCTTCCGAAGCTGCGGTCAGCAGGAGCTGCTCCCTGAAGAGGCCTCCTGCTTCTTCTGGGGCTCTCTGTGGATGGAGGGGGACAGGTTCAGAGCCCCTGGGTGATCTGTGTAGTGGGTTTACGTTGCTAGGTTTTGGTAGCAGGGGCCATAGGGGTGGCTTCTGTGACAAGAATGCAGAAACTGCCCCATGTTACATTAGGGCCCCACTGCTGGCCAGAGCTGAGCCAATAAGCGATGTTGTCTGTGCATCCATGAGAGCACAAAAAATAAAAAAAAAAATAAAAAAATAAACCAGCAGCTCAGCACTCACCTGCCCTTTCTGCTCTTAGTAATAAGAGAAATTTCTATCCTCTGCACTTCCACATGGCCTTTGCTTTTTTTTTTTTCCTTCCCTTTATTTAAATGATGTAATTAGTAACAATTTTCCCTTAATAACTATTTTTCCTCTAATTAAATTATCCTTATCTCAGCCCGTGAGTTGTTTCTTTCCTTTTCTTCTTCCCTTCCTCTCCCGAGGATGGGAAGAGAGAGAACAGTTGTGGTGGAGGTCAGCTGCCCAGCAAGGTAAGACCAGTGCAGCCGGGCAGAGGGCAGGGAGCTTTTTGGGGCTTTTCTGGGGTTTTAATTCTTTTTCTCTGCATTCTGCTCCTCTATTAGATGATGCCATTTTTCTCTTTCTTTTGTACCCGAAGCTAAATGCACGCACTATCCTGGTGGTAAAGGACAGCTGAGCATGGTTTCTCTGTCTCCACATTTAAAGGACTCTTCAGCTGGAAAGCAGAAGGTTGCATGGAAGCTTGTCTTGCTTTCCTCCATCAATGCAGAGAGGTCGATACCTCAGTGTGGCTGGCTTTGTGCAAAGACTGAGAGGCGTCATGGACATTCCTGGGCAGGGAAGGTTAATCTAACCTTATTATTAACCTTATTTTTAACCTGATAAACCTAATAATAACAGAAACATTTAGAAAATGTCAATGAAAAGGAAAACCAAACCAAACCACAAAGACTAAGATAAAGACCTTTTATTCATTAAAATTTCAGGTTTTAATTTTTTTTTTTTTTTTTTTTTTTTTTTTTTTTTTTTTTTTTAGGTGTGCATTTGCTTTCTTTTACTTTAATATCCTGGATCTTCAAGGGTGGGTATGGGACCTGGGGTGGATTTTTTGTCCACTTTTTTTCTTTTGAATATGAAAGTGATGTTCAGAATTGGGGTAAGATGTGGGTCACAGGGACACAGGAACAAGCAACACACAATCCTCGCACCTCTTCCTTCCCCCCTCTCTCCCTTTTGGGATGGGGAGAGAATGAAAAATAAAATAAAAAAAAAGAGTAGTGAAAGCTTGTGGGTTGAGATAAATACAGTTTATTAGGACAGAAAAGAAAGGAAAATAAGAATAATAACGATAATAGCTGAAACCAGGACACGCATATATATAAATGCATGTATATATGAGCACATTTTCATTACCTGAAACATGTGAGTTCTGCTTATGGAACGGCAATATGTTCTTACCATGCCGGAATGGAAATCACCAAGAAGTGCACTTATTGTACAGGAAATATTGATTTTTCCCTCTCTTTGCACTACCAATATTGTCTGT
>NW_028180863.1:0-27975 GCF_964211825.1 Aythya ferina
ATGTTCTCCAAAACCCACAATTTACACTTTTCCACCATGATGACCACGAAAAACCCAACGAAACCCAACGGAGACCCCAAAACACGTCAAAAACATGCCAAAAAACTACTGGATCACTAGAAAAAACAGAAGAAAACCCTAAAAACCATGAATCTGCCCCAAAAGTCCTCCTAAACCTACCTGATGTTCTCCAAAACCCACAATTTACACTTTTCCACCATGATGACCACGGAAAACCCAACGAAACCCAACGGAGACCCCAAAACAAGTCGAAAACACCCCAAACAAGAACAGGATAACCCCTAAAAAAGAAAGAAAACCCCAAAAACCATAGATCCACCCCAAAAACACACTAAACCTACCTGATGTTCTCCAAATCCCAAAGTCCACTCCCAACAAACTTAAAACACATTAGGAAATCAACGAAACGCAACGGAAACCCCAAAACACGTCAAAAACACCACAAAAAAAGCGGGATCACCCCCAAAACCGAAAGAAAACCCTAAAAGCCGTTGATCCACCCCAAAAGTCCCCCTAAACCTACCTGATGTTCTCCAATACCCACTATTCAGCCTTTTCCACCAAAATGAACAAGGAAAACACAACGAAACAAAACAGAGACCACAAAACACGTCAAAAACACCCCAAACAAGAACGGAATCACCCCCAAAACTGGAAGAAAATCCCCCCAAAACATAGATCCACCCCAAAACGACACTAAACCTACCTGATGTTCTCCAAAACCCGCAATTTACACTTTTCCAACATGATGACCAACAAGAACCCAGCAAAACCCAACGGAGACCCCAAAACACGTCAAAAACACCCCAAAAATGAATTCGATCACCCCCCCCAAAAAAACAGAAAAAACACCAAATACCATGAATCCACCCCAAAAGTCCCCCTAAACCTACCTGATGTTCTCCAAAACCCACAATTTACACTTTTCCACCATGATGACCACGAAAAACCCAATGAAACCCAACGGAGACCCCAAAACACGTCAAAAACATGCCAAAAAAATAACTGGATCACTAGAAAAAACAGAAGAAAACCCTAAAAACCATGAATCTGCCCCAAAAGTCCTCCTAAACCTACCTGATGTTCTCCAAAACCCACAATTTACACTTTTCCACCATGATGACCACGGAAAACCCAACGAAACCCAACGGAGACCCCAAAACAAGTCGAAAACACCCCAAACAAGAACAGGATAACCCCTAAAAAAGAAAGAAAACCCCAAAAACCATAGATCCACCCCAAAAACACACTAAACCTACCTGATGTTCTCCAAATCCCAAAGTCCACTCCCAACAAACTTAAAACACATTAGGAAATCAACGAAACGCAACGGAAACCCCAAAACACGACAAAAACACCACAAAAAAAAGCGGGATCACCCCCAAAACCGAAAGAAAACCCTAAAAGCCGTTGATCCACCCCAAAAGTCCCCCTAAACCTACCTGATGTTCTCCAATACCCACTATTCAGCCTTTTCCACCAAAATGAAAAAGGAAAACACAACGAAACAAAACAGAGACCACAAAACACGTCAAAAACACCCCAAACAAGAACGGAATCACCCCCAAAACTGGAAGAAAATCCCCCCAAAACATAGATCCACCCCAAAACGACACTAAACCTACCTGATGTTCTCCAAAACCCACAATTTACACTTTTCCAACATGATGACCAACAAGAACCCAGCAAAACCCAACGGAGACCCCAAAACACGTCAAAAACACCCCAAAAATGAATTCGATCACCCCCCAAAAAAAAAACAGAAGAAAACCCCAAATACCATGAATCCACCCCAAAAGTCCCCCTAAACCTACCTGATGTTCTCCAAAACCCACAATTTACACTTTTCCACCATGATGACCACGGAAAACCCAACGAAACCCAACGGAGAACCCAAAACACGTCCAAAACACCCCAAAAAAGAATTGGATCACCCCAAAACTGGAAGAAAATCCCTCAAAACCATAGATCCACCCAAAAAACACCCTAAATCTACCTGATGTTCTCCAAAACCCACAATTTACACTTTTCCACCATGATGACCACGAAAAACACAATGAAACCCAACGGAGACCCCAAAAAAACTCAAAAACATGCCAAAAAACAACTGGATCACTAGAAAAAACAGAAGAAAACCCTAAAAACCATGAATCTGTCCCAGAAGTCCTCATAAACCTACCTGATGTTCTCCAAAACCCACAATTTACACTTTTCCACCATGATGACCACGGAAAACCCAACGAAACCCAACGGAGAACCCAAAACACGTCCAAAACACCCCAAACAAGAACAGGATCACCCCCAAAAACGAAAGAAAACCCCAAAAAGCACGGATCCAATCCCAAAACCACCCTAAGCCTACCTGATGTTCTCCAAATCCAAATGTCCACTCCCAACCACCATAAAACCCATTAGGAACTCAACGAAACCCAACGGAAACCCCAAAAACACCTCAAAAACACCCCAAAAAAGAACTGGATCAGAAGAAAAAACACCAAACACTATGAATTTCCCCGCAAAACCACCCTAAACACACCTGATCTTCTTCAAAACCCACAATCCACTCCCATTTCCCTTAACGACCAACGAGAATCCAACTAAAACCCAACGGAGACCACAAAAAGGGTCAAAAACACCCCAAACAAGAACGGAATCACCCCCAAAACTGGAAGAAAATCCCCCCAAAAACATAGATCCACCCCAAAACGACACTAAACCTACTTGATGTTCTCCAAAACCCACAGTTTACACTTTTCCAACATGATGACCAACAAGAACCCAACAAAACCCAACGGAGACCCCAAAACACATCAAAAACACACCAAAAAAGAACGGGATCACCCCAGAAAAACAGAAAAAAAAAACAAATACCATGAATCCACCCCAAAAGTCCCCCTAAACCTACCTGATGTTCTCCAAAACCCACTATTCAGCCTTTTCCACCAAAATGAACAAGGAAAACACAACGAAACAAAACAGAGACCACAAAACACGTCAAAAACACCCCAAACAAGAACGGAATCACCCCCAAAACTGGAAGAAAATCCCCCAAAAACATAGATCCACCCAAAAAACACCCTAAATCTACCTGATGTTCTCCAAAACCCACAATTTACACTTTTCCACCATGATGACCACGGAAAACCCAACGAAACCCAACGGAGAACCCAAAACACGTCCAAAACACCCCAAAAAAGAATTGGATCACCCCAAAACTGGAACAAAATCCCCCAAAACCATAGATCCACCCAAAAAACACCCTAAATCTACCTGATGTTCTCCAAAACCCACAATTTACACTTTTCCACCATGATGACCACGAAAAACCCAACGAAACCCAACGGAGACCCCAAAACACGTCAAAAACATGCCAAAAAACTACTGGATCACTAGAAAAAACAGAAGAAAACCCTAAAAACCATGAATCTGCCCCAAAAGTCCTCCTAAACCTACCTGATGTTCTCCAAAACCCACAATTTACACTTTTCCACCATGATGACCACGGAAAACCCAACGAAACCCAACGGAGACCCCAAAACAAGTCGAAAACACCCCAAACAAGAACAGGATAACCCCTAAAAAAGAAAGAAAACCCCAAAAACCATAGATCCACCCCAAAAACACACTAAACCTACCTGATGTTCTCCAAATCCCAAAGTCCACTCCCAACAAACTTAAAACACATTAGGAAATCAACGAAACGCAACGGAAACCCCAAAACACGTCAAAAACACCACAAAAAAAGCGGGATCACCCCCAAAACCGAAAGAAAACCCTAAAAGCCGTTGATCCACCCCAAAAGTCCCCCTAAACCTACCTGATGTTCTCCAATACCCACTATTCAGCCTTTTCCACCAAAATGAACAAGGAAAACACAACGAAACAAAACGGAGACCACAAAACACGTCAAAAACACCCCAAACAAGAACGGAATCACCCCCAAAACTGGAAGAAAATCCCCCCAAAACATAGATCCACCCCAAAACGACACTAAACCTACCTGATGTTCTCCAAAACCCGCAATTTACACTTTTCCAACATGATGACCAACAAGAACCCAGCAAAACCCAACGGAGACCCCAAAACACGTCAAAAACACCCCAAAAATGAATTCGATCACCCCCCAAAAAAAAACAGATAAAACACCAAATACCATGAATCCACCCCAAAAGTCCCCCTAAACCTACCTGATGTTCTCCAAAACCCAAAATTTACACTTTTCCACCATGATGACCACGGAAAACCCAACGAAACCCAACGGAGAACCCAAAACACGTCCAAAACACCCCAAAAAAGAATTGGATCACCCCAAAACTGGAACAAAATCCCCCAAAACCATAGATCCACCCAAAAAAGACCCTAAATCTACCTGATGTTCTCCAAAACCCACAATTTACACTTTTCCACCATGATGACCACGAAAAACCCAATGAAACCCAACGGAGACCCCAAAACACGTCAAAAACATGCCAAAAAACAACTGGATCACTAGAAAAAACAGAAGAAAACCCTAAAAACCATGAATCTGCCCCAAAAGTCCTCCTAAACCTACCTGATGTTCTCCAAAACCCACAATTTACACTTTTCCACCATGATGACCACGGAAAACCCAACGAAACCCAACGGAGAACCCAAAACAAGTCGAAAACACCCCAAACAAGAACAGGATAACCCCTAAAAAAGAAAGAAAACCCCAAAAACCATAGATCCACCCCAAAAACACACTAAACCTACCTGATGTTCTCCAAATCCCAAAGTCCACTCCCAACAAACTTAAAACTAATTAGGAAATCAACGAAACGCAACGGAAACCCCAAAACACGACAAAAACACCACAAAAAAAAAGCGGGATCACCCCCAAAACCGAAAGAAAACCCTAAAAGCCGTTGATCCACCCCAAAAGTCCCCCTAAACCTACCTGATGTTCTCCAATACCCACTATTCAGCCTTTTCCACCAAAATGAAAAAGGAAAACACAACGAAACAAAACAGAGACCACAAAACACGTCAAAAACACCCCAAACAAGAACGGAATCACCCCCAAAACTGGAAGAAAATCCCCCCAAAACATAGATCCACCCCAAAACGACACTAAACCTACCTGATGTTCTCCAAAACCCACAATTTACACTTTTCCAACATGATGACCAACAAGAACCCAGCAAAACCCAACGGAGACCCCAAAACACGTCAAAAACACCCCAAAAATGAATTCGATCACCCCCCCCAAAAAAACAGAAAAAACACCAAATACCATGAATCCACCCCAAAAGTCCCCCTAAACCTACCTGATGTTCTCCAAAACCCACAATTTACACTTTTCCACCATGATGACCACGGAAAACCCAACGAAACCCAACGGAGAACCCAAAACACGTCCAAAACACCCCAAAAAAGAATTGGATCACCCCAAAACTGGAACAAAATCCCCCAAAACCATAGATCCACCCCAAAAACACACTAAACCTACCTGATGTTCTCCAAATCCCAAAGTCCACTCCCAACAAACTTAAAACACATTAGGAAATCAACGAAACGCAACGGAAACCCCAAAACACGAGAAAAACACCACAAAAAAAAAGCGGGATCACCCCCAAAACCGAAAGAAAACCCTAAAAGCCGTTGATCCACCCCAAAAGTCCCCCTAAACCTACCTGATGTTCTCCAATACCCACAATTTACACGTTTTCACCATGATGAACAACAAGAACCCAACAAAAACAAACGGAGACCGCAAAATATGTCAAAAACACACCAAAAAAGAATGGGACCACCCCAAAAACAGAAGAAAACGCTAAAAAAACAGAAGAATTCAACCAAAACCATAGATTCACCACCCAGAAAAACTTAAACTCACCTGATATTCTCCAAAACCCACAATTTACACTTTTCCAACATGATGACCAACAAGAACCCAGCAAAACCCAACGGAGACCCCAAAACACGTCAAAAACACCCCAAAAATGAATTCGATCACCCCCCCAAAAAAAACAGAAGAAAACCCCAAATACCATGAATCCACCCCAAAAGTCCCCCTAAACCTACCTGATGTTCTCCAAAACCCACAATTTACACTTTTCCACCATGATGACCACGGAAAACCCAACGAAACCCAACGGAGAACCCAAAACACGTCCAAAACACCCCAAAAAAGAATTGGATCACCCCAAAACTGGAACAAAATCCCCCAAAACCATAGATCCACCCAAAAAACACCCTAAATCTACCTGATGTTCTCCAAAACCCACAATTTACACTTTTCCACCATGATGACCACGAAAAACCCAACGAAACCCAACGGAGACCCCAAAACACGTCAAAAACATGCCAAAAAACTACTGGATCACTAGAAAAAACAGAAGAAAACCCTAAAAACCATGAATCTGCCCCAAAAGTCCTCCTAAACCTACCTGATGTTCTCCAAAACCCACAATTTACACTTTTCCACCATGATGACCACGGAAAACCCAACGAAACCCAACGGAGACCCCAAAACAAGTCGAAAACACCCCAAACAAGAACAGGATAACCCCTAAAAAAGAAAGAAAACCCCAAAAACCATAGATCCACCCCAAAAACACACTAAACCTACCTGATGTTCTCCAAATCCCAAAGTCCACTCCCAACAAACTTAAAACACATTAGGAAATCAACGAAACGCAACGGAAACCCCAAAACACGTCAAAAACACCACAAAAAAAAGCGGGATCACCCCCAAAACCGAAAGAAAACCCTAAAAGCCGTTGATCCACCCCAAAAGTCCCCCTAAACCTACCTGATGTTCTCCAATACCCACTATTCAGCCTTTTCCACCAAAATGAACAAGGAAAACACAACGAAACAAAACGGAGACCACAAAACACGTCAAAAACACCCCAAACAAGAATGGAATCACCCCCAAAACTGGAAGAAAATCCCCCCAAAACATAGATCCACCCCAAAACGACACTAAACCTACCTGATGTTCTCCAAAACCCGCAATTTACACTTTTCCAACATGATGACCAACAAGAACCCAGCAAAACCCAACGGAGACCCCAAAACACGTCAAAAACACCCCAAAAATGAATTCGATCACCCCCCCAAAAAAAACAGAAGAAAACCCCAAATACCATGAATCCACCCCAAAAGTCCCCCTAAACCTACCTGATGTTCTCCAAAACCGACAATTTACACTTTTCCACCATGATGACCACGGAAAACCCAACGAAACCCAACGGAGAACCCAAAACACGTCCAAAACACCCCAAAAAAGAATTGGATCACCCCAAAACTGGAACAAAATCCCCCAAAACCATAGATCCACCCAAAAAACACCCTAAATCTACCTGATGTTCTCCAAAACCCACAATTTACACTTTTCCACCATAATGACCACGAAAAACCCAACGAAACCCAACGGAGACCCCAAAACACGTCAAAAACATGCCAAAAAACTACTGGATCACTAGAAAAAACAGAAGAAAACCCTAAAAACCATGAATCTGCCCCAAAAGTCCTCATAAACCTACCTGATGTTCTCCAAAACCCACAATTTACACTTTTCCACCATGATGACCACGGAAAACCCAACGAAACCCAACGGAGACCCCAAAACAAGTCGAAAACACCCCAAACAAGAACAGGATAACCCCTAAAAAAGAAAGAAAACCCCAAAAACCATAGATCCACCCCAAAAACACACTAAACCTACCTGATGTTCTCCAAATCCCAAAGTCCACTCCCAACAAACTTAAAACACATTAGGAAATCAACGAAACGCAACGGAAACCCCAAAACACGTCAAAAACACCACAAAAAAAAGCGGGATCACCCCCAAAACCGAAAGAAAACCCTAAAAGCCGTTGATCCACCCCAAAAGTCCCCCTAAACCTACCTGATGTTCTCCAATACCCACTATTCAGCCTTTTCCACCAAAATGAACAAGGAAAACACAACGAAACAAAACGGAGACCACAAAACACGTCAAAAACACCCCAAACAAGAATGGAATCACCCCCAAAACTGGAAGAAAATCCCCCCAAAACATAGATCCACCCCAAAACGACACTAAACCTACCTGATGTTCTCCAAAACCCGCAATTTACACTTTTCCAACATGATGACCAACAAGAACCCAGCAAAACCCAAGGGAGACCCCAAAACACGTCAAAAACACCCCAAAAATGAATTCGATCACCCCCCCAAAAAAAACAGAAGAAAACCCCAAATACCATGAATCCACCCCAAAAGTCCCCCTAAACCTACCTGATGTTCTCCAAAACCCACAATTTACACTTTTCCACCATGATGACCACGGAAAACCCAACGAAACCCAACGGAGAACCCAAAACACGTCCAAAACACCCCAAAAAAGAATTGGATCACCCCAAAACTGGAACAAAATCCCCCAAAACCATAGATCCACCCAAAAAACACCCTAAATCTACCTGATGTTCTCCAAAACCCACAATTTACACTTTTCCACCATGATGACCACGAAAAACCCAACGAAACCCAACGGAGACCCCAAAACACGTCAAAAACATGCCAAAAAACTACTGGATCACTAGAAAAAACAGAAGAAAACCCTAAAAACCATGAATCTGCCCCAAAAGTCCTCCTAAACCTACCTGATGTTCTCCAAAACCCACAATTTACACTTTTCCACCATGATGACCACGGAAAACCCAACGAAACCCAACGGAGACCCCAAAACAAGTCGAAAACACCCCAAACAAGAACAGGATAACCCCTAAAAAAGAAAGAAAACCCCAAAAACCATAGATCCACCCCAAAAACACACTAAACCTACCTGATGTTCTCCAAATCCCAAAGTCCACTCCCAACAAACTTAAAACACATTAGGAAATCAACGAAACGCAACGGAAACCCCAAAACACGTCAAAAACACCACAAAAAAAGCGGGATCACCCCCAAAACCGAAAGAAAACCCTAAAAGCCGTTGATCCACCCCAAAAGTCCCCCTAAACCTACCTGATGTTCTCCAATACCCACTATTCAGCCTTTTCCACCAAAATGAACAAGGAAAACACAACGAAACAAAACAGAGACCACAAAACACGTCAAAAACACCCCAAACAAGAACGGAATCACCCCCAAAACTGGAAGAAAATCCCCCCAAAACATAGATCCACCCCAAAACGACACTAAACCTACCTGATGTTCTCCAAAACCCGCAATTTACACTTTTCCAACATGATGACCAACAAGAACCCAGCAAAACCCAACGGAGACCCCAAAACACGTCAAAAACACCCCAAAAATGAATTCGATCACCCCCCCCAAAAAAACAGAAAAAACACCAAATACCATGAATCCACCCCAAAAGTCCCCCTAAACCTACCTGATGTTCTCCAAAACCCACAATTTACACTTTTCCACCATGATGACCACGGAAAACCCAACGAAACCCAACGGAGAACCCAAAACACGTCCAAAACACCCCAAAAAAGAATTGGATCACCCCAAAACTGGAACAAAATCCCCCAAAACCATAGATCCACCCAAAAAACACCCTAAATCTACCTGATGTTCTCCAAAACCCACAATTTACACTTTTCCACCATGATGACCACGAAAAACCCAACGAAACCCAACGGAGACCCCAAAACACGTCAAAAACATGCCAAAAAACTACTGGATCACTAGAAAAAACAGAAGAAAACCCTAAAAACCATGAATCTGCCCCAAAAGTCCTCCTAAACCTACCTGATGTTCTCCAAAACCCACAATTTACACTTTTCCACCATGATGACCACGGAAAACCCAACGAAACCCAACGGAGACCCCAAAACAAGTCGAAAACACCCCAAACAAGAACAGGATAACCCCTAAAAAAGAAAGAAAACCCCAAAAACCATAGATCCACCCCAAAAACACACTAAACCTACCTGATGTTCTCCAAATCCCAAAGTCCACTCCCAACAAACTTAAAACACATTAGGAAATCAACGAAACGCAACGGAAACCCCAAAACACGTCAAAAACACCACAAAAAAAAGCGGGATCACCCCCAAAACCGAAAGAAAACCCTAAAAGCCGTTGATCCACCCCAAAAGTCCCCCTAAACCTACCTGATGTTCTCCAATACCCACTATTCAGCCTTTTCCACCAAAATGAACAAGGAAAACACAACGAAACAAAACGGAGACCACAAAACACATCAAAAACACCCCAAACAAGAATGGAATCACCCCCAAAACTGGAAGAAAATCCCCCCAAAACATAGATCCACCCCAAAACGACACTAAACCTACCTGATGTTCTCCAAAACCCGCAATTTACACTTTTCCAACATGATGACCAACAAGAACCCAGCAAAACCCAAGGGAGACCCCAAAACACGTCAAAAACACCCCAAAAATGAATTCGATCACCCCCCCAAAAAAAAACAGAAGAAAACCCCAAATACCATGAATCCACCCCAAAAGTCCCCCTAAACCTACCTGATGTTCTCCAAAACCCACAATTTACACTTTTCCACCATGATGACCACGGAAAACCCAACGAAACCCAACGGAGACCCCAAAACAAGTCGAAAACACCCCAAACAAGAACAGGATAACCCCTAAAAAAGAAAGAAAACCCCAAAAACCATAGATCCACCCCAAAAACACACTAAACCTACCTGATGTTCTCCAAATCCCAAAGTCCACTCCCAACAAACTTAAAACACATTAGGAAATCAACGAAACGCAACGGAAACCCCAAAACACGTCAAAAACACCACAAAAAAAAGCGGGATCACCCCCAAAACCGAAAGAAAACCCTAAAAGCCGTTGATCCACCCCAAAAGTCCCCCTAAACCTACCTGATGTTCTCCAATACCCACTATTCAGCCTTTTCCACCAAAATGAACAAGGAAAACACAACGAAACAAAACGGAGACCACAAAACACGTCAAAAACACCCCAAACAAGAATGGAATCACCCCCAAAACTGGAAGAAAATCCCCCCAAAACATAGATCCACCCCAAAACGACACTAAACCTACCTGATGTTCTCCAAAACCCGCAATTTACACTTTTCCAACATGATGACCAACAAGAACCCAGCAAAACCCAACGGAGACCCCAAAACACGTCAAAAACACCCCAAAAATGAATTCGATCACCCCCCCAAAAAAAACAGAAGAAAACCCCAAATACCATGAATCCACCCCAAAAGTCCCCCTAAACCTACCTGATGTTCTCCAAAACCCACAATTTACACTTTTCCACCATGATGACCACGGAAAACCCAACGAAACCCAACGGAGAACCCAAAACACGTCCAAAACACCCCAAAAAAGAATTGGATCACCCCAAAACTGGAACAAAATCCCCCAAAACCATAGATCCACCCAAAAAACACCCTAAATCTACCTGATGTTCTCCAAAACCCACAATTTACACTTTTCCACCATGATGACCACGAAAAACCCAACGAAACCCAACGGAGACCCCAAAACAAGTCGAAAACACCCCAAACAAGAACAGGATAACCCCTAAAAAAGAAAGAAAACCCCAAAAACCATAGATCCACCCCAAAAACACACTAAACCTACCTGATGTTCTCCAAATCCCAAAGTCCACTCCCAACAAACTTAAAACACATTAGGAAATCAACGAAACGCAACGGAAACCCCAAAACACGTCAAAAACACCACAAAAAAAGCGGGATCACCCCCAAAACCGAAAGAAAACCCTAAAAGCCGTTGATCCACCCCAAAAGTCCCCCTAAACCTACCTGATGTTCTCCAATACCCACTATTCAGCCTTTTCCACCAAAATGAACAAGGAAAACACAACGAAACAAAACAGAGACCACAAAACACGTCAAAAACACCCCAAACAAGAACGGAATCACCCCCAAAACTGGAAGAAAATCCCCCCAAAACATAGATCCACCCCAAAACGACACTAAACCTACCTGATGTTCTCCAAAACCCGCAATTTACACTTTTCCAACATGATGACCAACAAGAACCCAGCAAAACCCAACGGAGACCCCAAAACACGTCAAAAACACCCCAAAAATGAATTCGATCACCCCCCCCAAAAAAACAGAAAAAACACCAAATACCATGAATCCACCCCAAAAGTCCCCCTAAACCTACCTGATGTTCTCCAAAACCCACAATTTACACTTTTCCACCATGATGACCACGGAAAACCCAACGAAACCCAACGGAGAACCCAAAACACGTCCAAAACACCCCAAAAAAGAATTGGATCACCCCAAAACTGGAACAAAATCCCCCAAAACCATAGATCCACCCAAAAAACACCCTAAATCTACCTGATGTTCTCCAAAACCCACAATTTACACTTTTCCACCATGATGACCACGAAAAACCCAACGAAACCCAACGGAGACCCCAAAACACGTCAAAAACATGCCAAAAAACTACTGGATCACTAGAAAAAACAGAAGAAAACCCTAAAAACCATGAATCTGCCCCAAAAGTCCTCCTAAACCTACCTGATGTTCTCCAAAACCCACAATTTACACTTTTCCACCATGATGACCACGGAAAACCCAACGAAACCCAACGGAGACCCCAAAACAAGTCGAAAACACCCCAAACAAGAACAGGATAACCCCTAAAAAAGAAAGAAAACCCCAAAAACCATAGATCCACCCCAAAAACACACTAAACCTACCTGATGTTCTCCAAATCCCAAAGTCCACTCCCAACAAACTTAAAACACATTAGGAAATCAACGAAACGCAACGGAAACCCCAAAACACGTCAAAAACACCACAAAAAAAAGCGGGATCACCCCCAAAACCGAAAGAAAACCCTAAAAGCCGTTGATCCACCCCAAAAGTCCCCCTAAACCTACCTGATGTTCTCCAATACCCACTATTCAGCCTTTTCCACCAAAATGAACAAGGAAAACACAACGAAACAAAACGGAGACCACAAAACACGTCAAAAACACCCCAAACAAGAATGGAATCACCCCCAAAACTGGAAGAAAATCCCCCCAAAACATAGATCCACCCCAAAACGACACTAAACCTACCTGATGTTCTCCAAAACCCGCAATTTACACTTTTCCAACATGATGACCAACAAGAACCCAGCAAAACCCAAGGGAGACCCCAAAACACGTCAAAAACACCCCAAAAATGAATTCGATCACCCCCCCAAAAAAAAACAGAAGAAAACCCCAAATACCATGAATCCACCCCAAAAGTCCCCCTAAACCTACCTGATGTTCTCCAAAACCCACAATTTACACTTTTCCACCATGATGACCACGGAAAACCCAACGAAACCCAACGGAGAACCCAAAACACGTCCAAAACACCCCAAAAAAGAATTGGATCACCCCAAAACTGGAACAAAATCCCCCAAAACCATAGATCCACCCAAAAAACACCCTAAATCTACCTGATGTTCTCCAAAACCCACAATTTACACTTTTCCACCATGATGACCACGAAAAACCCAACGAAACCCAACGGAGACCCCAAAACACGTCAAAAACATGCCAAAAAACTACTGGATCACTAGAAAAAACAGAAGAAAACCCTAAAAACCATGAATCTGCCCCAAAAGTCCTCCTAAACCTACCTGATGTTCTCCAAAACCCACAATTTACACTTTTCCACCATGATGACCACGGAAAACCCAACGAAACCCAACGGAGACCCCAAAACAAGTCGAAAACACCCCAAACAAGAACAGGATAACCCCTAAAAAAGAAAGAAAACCCCAAAAACCATAGATCCACCCCAAAAACACACTAAACCTACCTGATGTTCTCCAAATCCCAAAGTCCACTCCCAACAAACTTAAAACACATTAGGAAATCAACGAAACGCAACGGAAACCCCAAAACACGACAAAAACACCACAAAAAAAGCGGGATCACCCCCAAAACCGAAAGAAAACCCTAAAAGCCGTTGATCCACCCCAAAAGTCCCCCTAAACCTACCTGATGTTCTCCAATACCCACTATTCAGCCTTTTCCACCAAAATGAACAAGGAAAACACAACGAAACAAAACAGAGACCACAAAACACGTCAAAAACACCCCAAACAAGAACGGAATCACCCCCAAAACTGGAAGAAAATCCCCCCAAAACATAGATCCACCCCAAAACGACACTAAACCTACCTGATGTTCTCCAAAACCCGCAATTTACACTTTTCCAACATGATGACCAACAAGAACCCAGCAAAACCCAACGGAGACCCCAAAACACGTCAAAAACACCCCAAAAATGAATTCGATCACCCCCCCCAAAAAAACAGAAGAAAACCCCAAATACCATGAATCCACCCCAAAAGTCCCCCTAAACCTACCTGATGTTCTCCAAAACCCACAATTTACACTTTTCCACCATGATGACCACGGAAAACCCAACGAAACCCAACGGAGAACCCAAAACACGTCCAAAACACCCCAAAAAAGAATTGGATCACCCCAAAACTGGAACAAAATCCCCCAAAACCATAGATCCACCCAAAAAACACCCTAAATCTACCTGATGTTCTCCAAAACCCACAATTTACACTTTTCCACCATGATGACCACGAAAAACCCAACGAAACCCAACGGAGACCCCAAAACACGTCAAAAACATGCCAAAAAACTACTGGATCACTAGAAAAAACAGAAGAAAACCCTAAAAACCATGAATCTGCCCCAAAAGTCCTCCTAAACCTACCTGATGTTCTCCAAAACCCACAATTTACACTTTTCCACCATGATGACCACGGAAAACCCAACGAAACCCAACGGAGACCCCAAAACAAGTCGAAAACACCCCAAACAAGAACAGGATAACCCCTAAAAAAGAAAGAAAACCCCAAAAACCATAGATCCACCCCAAAAACACACTAAACCTACCTGATGTTCTCCAAATCCCAAAGTCCACTCCCAACAAACTTAAAACACATTAGGAAATCAACGAAACGCAACGGAAACCCCAAAACACGTCAAAAACACCACAAAAAAAGCGGGATCACCCCCAAAACCGAAAGAAAACCCTAAAAGCCGTTGATCCACCCCAAAAGTCCCCCTAAACCTACCTGATGTTCTCCAATACCCACTATTCAGCCTTTTCCACCAAAATGAACAAGGAAAACACAACGAAACAAAACAGAGACCACAAAACACGTCAAAAACACCCCAAACAAGAACGGAATCACCCCCAAAACTGGAAGAAAATCCCCCCAAAACATAGATCCACCCCAAAACGACACTAAACCTACCTGATGTTCTCCAAAACCCGCAATTTACACTTTTCCAACATGATGACCAACAAGAACCCAGCAAAACCCAACGGAGACCCCAAAACACGTCAAAAACACCCCAAAAATGAATTCGATCACCCCCCCCAAAAAAACAGAAGAAAACCCCAAATACCATGAATCCACCCCAAAAGTCCCCCTAAACCTACCTGATGTTCTCCAAAACCCACAATTTACACTTTTCCACCATGATGACCACGGAAAACCCAACGAAACCCAACGGAGAACCCAAAACACGTCCAAAACACCCCAAAAAAGAATTGGATCACCCCAAAACTGGAACAAAATCCCCCAAAACCATAGATCCACCCAAAAAACACCCTAAATCTACCTGATGTTCTCCAAAACCCACAATTTACACTTTTCCACCATGATGACCACGAAAAACCCAACGAAACCCAACGGAGACCCCAAAACACGTCAAAAACATGCCAAAAAACTACTGGATCACTAGAAAAAACAGAAGAAAACCCTAAAAACCATGAATCTGCCCCAAAAGTCCTCCTAAACCTACCTGATGTTCTCCAAAACCCACAATTTACACTTTTCCACCATGATGACCACGGAAAACCCAACGAAACCCAACGGAGACCCCAAAACAAGTCGAAAACACCCCAAACAAGAACAGGATAACCCCTAAAAAAGAAAGAAAACCCCAAAAACCATAGATCCACCCCAAAAACACACTAAACCTACCTGATGTTCTCCAAATCCCAAAGTCCACTCCCAACAAACTTAAAACACATTAGGAAATCAACGAAACGCAACGGAAACCCCAAAACACGTCAAAAACACCACAAAAAAAGCGGGATCACCCCCAAAACCGAAAGAAAACCCTAAAAGCCGTTGATCCACCCCAAAAGTCCCCCTAAACCTACCTGATGTTCTCCAATACCCACTATTCAGCCTTTTCCACCAAAATGAACAAGGAAAACACAACGAAACAAAACAGAGACCACAAAACACGTCAAAAACACCCCAAACAAGAACGGAATCACCCCCAAAACTGGAAGAAAATCCCCCCAAAACATAGATCCACCCCAAAACGACACTAAACCTACCTGATGTTCTCCAAAACCCGCAATTTACACTTTTCCAACATGATGACCAACAAGAACCCAGCAAAACCCAACGGAGACCCCAAAACACGTCAAAAACACCCCAAAAATGAATTCGATCACCCCCCCCAAAAAAACAGAAAAAACACCAAATACCATGAATCCACCCCAAAAGTCCCCCTAAACCTACCTGATGTTCTCCAAAACCCAAAATTTACACTTTTCCACCATGATGACCACGGAAAACCCAACGAAACCCAACGGAGAACCCAAAACACGTCCAAAACACCCCAAAAAAGAATTGGATCACCCCAAAACTGGAACAAAATCCCCCAAAACCATAGATCCACCCAAAAAACACCCTAAATCTACCTGATGTTCTCCAAAACCCACAATTTACACTTTTCCACCATGATGACCACGAAAAACCCAATGAAACCCAACGGAGACCCCAAAACACGTCAAAAACATGCCAAAAAAATAACTGGATCACTAGAAAAAACAGAAGAAAACCCTAAAAACCATGAATCTGCCCCAAAAGTCCTCCTAAACCTACCTGATGTTCTCCAAAACCCACAATTTACACTTTTCCACCATGATGACCACGGAAAACCCAACGAAACCCAACGGAGACCCCAAAACAAGTCGAAAACACCCCAAACAAGAACAGGATAACCCCTAAAAAAGAAAGAAAACCCCCAAAACCATAGATCCACCCCAAAAACACACTAAACCTACCTGATGTTCTCCAAATCCCAAAGTCCACTCCCAACAAACTTAAAACTAATTAGGAAATCAACGAAACGCAACGGAAACCCCAAAACACGACAAAAACACCACAAAAAAAAAGCGGGATCACCCCCAAAACCGAAAGAAAACCCTAAAAGCCGTTGATCCACCCCAAAAGTCCCCCTAAACCTACCTGATGTTCTCCAATACCCACTATTCAGCCTTTTCCACCAAAATGAAAAAGGAAAACACAACGAAACAAAACAGAGACCACAAAACACGTCAAAAACACCCCAAACAAGAACGGAATCACCCCCAAAACTGGAAGAAAATCCCCCCAAAACATAGATCCACCCCAAAACGACACTAAACCTACCTGATGTTCTCCAAAACCCACAATTTACACTTTTCCAACATGATGACCAACAAGAACCCAGCAAAACCCAACGGAGACCCCAACACACGTCAAAAACACCCCAAAAATGAATTCGATCACCCCCCCAAAAAAAAAACAGAAGAAAACCCCAAATACCATGAATCCACCCCAAAAGTCCCCCTAAACCTACCTGATGTTCTCCAAAACCCACAATTTACACTTTTCCACCATGATGACCACGGAAAACCCAACGAAACCCAACGGAGAACCCAAAACACGTCCAAAACACCCCAAAAAAGAATTGGATCACCCCAAAACTGGAAGAAAATCCCTCAAAACCATAGATCCACCCAAAAAACACCCTAAATCTACCTGATGTTCTCCAAAACCCACAATTTACACTTTTCCACCATGATGACCACGAAAAACCCAACGAAACCCAACGGAGACCCCAAAACACGTCAAAAACATGCCAAAAAACTACTGGATCACTAGAAAAAACAGAAGAAAACCCTAAAAACCATGAATCTGCCCCAAAAGTCCTCCTAAACCTACCTGATGTTCTCCAAAACCCACAATTTACACTTTTCCACCATGATGACCACGGAAAACCCAACGAAACCCAACGGAGACCCCAAAACAAGTCGAAAACACCCCAAACAAGAACAGGATAACCCCTAAAAAAGAAAGAAAACCCCAAAAACCATAGATCCACCCCAAAAACACACTAAACCTACCTGATGTTCTCCAAATCCCAAAGTCCACTCCCAACAAACTTAAAACACATTAGGAAATCAACGAAACGCAACGGAAACCCCAAAACACGACAAAAACACCACAAAAAAAGCGGGATCACCCCCAAAACCGAAAGAAAACCCTAAAAGCCGTTGATCCACCCCAAAAGTCCCCCTAAACCTACCTGATGTTCTCCAATACCCACTATTCAGCCTTTTCCACCAAAATGAACAAGGAAAACACAACGAAACAAAACAGAGACCACAAAACACGTCAAAAACACCCCAAACAAGAACGGAATCACCCCCAAAACTGGAAGAAAATCCCCCCAAAACATAGATCCACCCCAAAACGACACTAAACCTACCTGATGTTCTCCAAAACCCGCAATTTACACTTTTCCAACATGATGACCAACAAGAACCCAGCAAAACCCAACGGAGACCCCAAAACACGTCAAAAACACCCCAAAAATGAATTCGATCACCCCCCCCAAAAAAACAGAAAAAACACCAAATACCATGAATCCACCCCAAAAGTCCCCCTAAACCTACCTGATGTTCTCCAAAACCCACAATTTACACTTTTCCACCATGATGACCACGAAAAACCCAATGAAACCCAACGGAGACCCCAAAACACGTCAAAAACATGCCAAAAAAATAACTGGATCACTAGAAAAAACAGAAGAAAACCCTAAAAACCATGAATCTGCCCCAAAAGTCCTCCTAAACCTACCTGATGTTCTCCAAAACCCACAATTTACACTTTTCCACCATGATGACCACGGAAAACCCAACGAAACCCAACGGAGACCCCAAAACAAGTCGAAAACACCCCAAACAAGAACAGGATAACCCCTAAAAAAGAAAGAAAACCCCAAAAACCATAGATCCACCCCAAAAACACACTAAACCTACCTGATGTTCTCCAAATCCCAAAGTCCACTCCCAACAAACTTAAAACTAATTAGGAAATCAACGAAACGCAACGGAAACCCCAAAACACGACAAAAACACCACAAAAAAAAAGCGGGATCACCCCCAAAACCGAAAGAAAACCCTAAAAGCCGTTGATCCACCCCAAAAGTCCCCCTAAACCTACCTGATGTTCTCCAATACCCACTATTCAGCCTTTTCCACCAAAATGAAAAAGGAAAACACAACGAAACAAAACAGAGACCACAAAACACGTCAAAAACACCCCAAACAAGAACGGAATCACCCCCAAAACTGGAAGAAAATCCCCCCAAAACATAGATCCACCCCAAAACGACACTAAACCTACCTGATGTTCTCCAAAACCCACAATTTACACTTTTCCAACATGATGACCAACAAGAACCCAGCAAAACCCAACGGAGACCCCAAAACACGTCAAAAACACCCCAAAAATGAATTCGATCACCCCCCAAAAAAAAAACAGAAGAAAACCCCAAATACCATGAATCCACCCCAAAAGTCCCCCTAAACCTACCTGATGTTCTCCAAAACCCACAATTTACACTTTTCCACCATGATGACCACGGAAAACCCAACGAAACCCAACGGAGAACCCAAAACACGTCCAAAACACCCCAAAAAAGAATTGGATCACCCCAAAACTGGAAGAAAATCCCTCAAAACCATAGATCCACCCAAAAAACACCCTAAATCTACCTGATGTTCTCCAAAACCCACAATTTACACTTTTCCACCATGATGACCACGAAAAACACAATGAAACCCAACGGAGACCCCAAAAAAACTCAAAAACATGCCAAAAAACAACTGGATCACTAGAAAAAACAGAAGAAAACCCTAAAAACCATGAATCTGTCCCAGAAGTCCTCATAAACCTACCTGATGTTCTCCAAAACCCACAATTTACACTTTTCCACCATGATGACCACGGAAAACCCAACGAAACCCAACGGAGAACCCAAAACACGTCCAAAACACCCCAAACAAGAACAGGATCACCCCCAAAAACGAAAGAAAACCCCAAAAAGCACGGATCCAATCCCAAAACCACCCTAAGCCTACCTGATGTTCTCCAAATCCAAATGTCCACTCCCAACCACCATAAAACCCATTAGGAACTCAACGAAACCCAACGGAAACCCCAAAAACACCTCAAAAACACCCCAAAAAAGAACTGGATCAGAAGAAAAAACACCAAACACTATGAATTTCCCCGCAAAACCACCCTAAACACACCTGATCTTCTTCAAAACCCACAATCCACTCCCATTTCCCTTAACGACCAACGAGAATCCAACTAAAACCCAACGGAGACCACAAAAAGGGTCAAAAACACCCCAAACAAGAACGGAATCACCCCCAAAACTGGAAGAAAATCCCCCCAAAAACATAGATCCACCCCAAAACGACACTAAACCTACTTGATGTTCTCCAAAACCCACAGTTTACACTTTTCCAACATGATGACCAACAAGAACCCAACAAAACCCAACGGAGACCCCAAAACACATCAAAAACACACCAAAAAAGAACGGGATCACCCCAGAAAAACAGAAAAAAAAAACAAATACCATGAATCCACCCCAAAAGTCCCCCTAAACCTACCTGATGTTCTCCAAAACCCACTATTCAGCCTTTTCCACCAAAATGAACAAGGAAAACACAACGAAACAAAACAGAGACCACAAAACACGTCAAAAACACCCCAAACAAGAACGGAATCACCCCCAAAACTGGAAGAAAATCCCCCAAAAACATAGATCCACCCAAAAAACACCCTAAATCTACCTGATGTTCTCCAAAACCCACAATTTACACTTTTCCACCATGATGACCACGAGAAACCCAATGAAACCCAACGGAGACCCCAAAACACGTCAAAAACACGCCGAAAAACAACTGGATCACTAGAAAAAAACAGAAGAAAACCCTAAAAACCATGAATCTGCCCCAGAAGTCCTCCTAAACCTACCTGATGTTCTCCAAAACCCACAATTTACACTTTTCCTGTATGATGACCACGGAAAACCCAACGAAACCCAACGGAGAACCCAAAACACGTCCAAAACACCCCAAACAAGAACAGGATCACCCCCAAAAACGAAAGAAAACCCCAAAAAGCACGGATCCAATCCCAAAACCACTCTAAACGTACCTGATGTTCTCCAAATCCAAATGTCCACTCCCAACCACCATAAAACCCATTAGGAACTCAACGAAACCCAACGGAAACCCCCAAAACACCTCAAAAACACCCCAAAAAAGAACTGGATCAGAAGAAAAAACACCAAACACTATGAATTTCCCCGCAAAACCACCCTAAACTCACCTGATCTTCTTCAAAACCCACAATCCACTCCCATTTCCCTTAACGACAAACGAGAATCCAACTAAAACCCAACGGAGACCACAAAAAGGGTCAAAAACACCCCAAACAAGAACGGAATCACCCCCAAAACTGGAAGAAAATCCCCCCAAACCATAGATCCACCCCAAAACGACACTAAACCTACCTGATGTTCTCCAAATCCCAAAGTCCACTCCCAACAAACTTAAAACACATTAGGAAATCAACGAAACACAACGGAAACCCCAAAACACGTCAAAAACACCACAAAAAAAAGCGGGATCACCCCCAAAACCGAAAGAAAACCCTAAAAGCCGTTGATCCACCCCAAAAGTCCCCCTAAACCTACCTGATGTTCTCCAATACCCACTATTCAGCCTTTTCCACCAAAATGAAAAAGGAAAACACAACGAAACAAAACAGAGACCACAAAACACGTCAAAAACACCCCAAACAAGAACGGAATCACCCCCAAAACTGGAAGAAAATCCCCCAAAAACATAGATCCACCCCAAAACGACAGTAAACCTACCTGATGTTCTCCAAAACCCACAATTTACCCTTTTCCACCATGATGCCAACGGAAAACCCAACGAAGCCCAACGGAGAACCCAAAACACATCAAAAACACCACAAACAAGAACGGAATCACCCCCAAAACTGGAACAAAATACCCAAAAAGCACGGATCAAATCCCAAAACCACCCTAAGCCTACCTGATGTTCTCCAAAACCCACTATTCAGCCTTTTCCACCAAAATGAAAAAGGAAAACACAACGAAACAAAACAGAGACCACAAAACACGTCAAAAACACCCCAAACAAGAACGGAATCACCCCCAAAACTGGAAGAAAATCCCCCAAAAACATAGATCCACCCAAAAAACACCCTAAATCTACCTGATGTTCTCCAAAACCCACAATTTACACTTTTCCACCATGATGACCACGAGAAACCCAATGAAACCCAACGGAGACCCCAAAACACGTCAAAAACACGCCAAAAAAGAATGGGACCACCACAAAAACAGAAGAAAACGCTAAAAAACCAGAAGAATTCAACCAAAACCATAGATTCACCACCCAGAAAAACTTAAACTCACCTGATATTCTCCAAAACCCACAATTTACACTTTTGCAACATGATGACCAACAAGAACCCAGCAAAACCCAACGGAGACCCCAAAACACGTCAAAAACACCCCAAAAATGAATTCGATCACCCCCCCAAAAAAAACAGAAGAAAACCCCAAATACCATGAATCCACCCCAAAAGTCCCCCTAAACCTACCTGATGTTCTCCAAAACCCACAATTTACACTTTTCCACCATGATGACCACGGAAAACCCAACGAAACCCAACGGAGAACCCAAAACACGTCCAAAACACCCCAAAAAAGAATTGGATCACCCCAAAACTGGAACAAAATCCCCCAAAACCATAGATCCACCCAAAAAAGACCCTAAATCTACCTGATGTTCTCCAAAACCCACAATTTACACTTTTCCACCATGATGACCACGAAAAACCCAATGAAACCCAACGGAGACCCCAAAACACGTCAAAAACATGCCAAAAAACAACTGGATCACTAGAAAAAAACAGAAGAAAACCCTAAAAACCATGAATCTGCCCCAAAAGTCCTCCGAAACCTACCTGATGTTCTCCAAAACCCACAATTTACACTTTTCCACCATGATGACCACGGAAAACACAATGAAACCCAACGGAGAACCCAAAACACGTCCAAAACACCCCAAACAAGAACAGGATCACCCCCAAAAACGAAAGAAAACCCCAAAAAGCACGGATCCAATCCCAAAACCACCCTAAACCTACCTGATGTTCTCCAAATCCAAATGTCCACTCCCAACCACCATAAAACCCATTAGGAACTCAACGAAACCCAACGGAAACCCCAAAAACACCTCAAAAACACCCCAAAAAAGAACTGGATCAGAAGAAAAAACACCAAACACTATGAATTTCCCCGCAAAACCACCCTAAACTCACCTGATCTTCTTCAAAACCCACAATCCACTCCCATTTCCCTTAACGACCAACGAGAATCCAACTAAAACCCAACGGAGACCACAAAAAGGGTCAAAAACACCCCAAACAAGAACGGAATCACCCCCAAAACTGGAAGAAAATCCCCCCAAAAACATAGATCCACCCCAAAACGACACTAAACCTACTTGATGTTCTCCAAAACCCACAATTTACACTTTTCCAACATGATGACCAACAAGAACCCAACAAAACCCAACGGAGACCCCAAAACACATCAAAAACACACCAAAAAAGAACGGGATCACCCCAGAAAAACAGAAAAAAAAAACAAATACCATGAATCCACCCCAAAAGTCCCCCTAAACCTACCTGATGTTCTCCAAAACCCACAATTTACCCTTTTCCACCATGATGCCAACAGAAAACCCAACGAAACCCAACGGAGAACCCAAAACACATCAAAAACACCACAAACAAGAATGGAATCACCCCCAAAACTGGAACAAAATCCCGAAAAAGCACGGATCAAATCCCAAAACCACCCTAAACCTACCTGATGTTCTCCAAAACCCACTATTCAGCCTTTTCCACCAAAATGAACAAGGAAGACACAACGAAACAAAACAGAGACCACAAAACACGTCAAAAACACCCCAAACAAGAACGGAATCACCCCCAAAACTGGAAGAAAATCCCCCAAAAATATAGATCCACCCCAAAACGACAGTAAACCTACCCGATGTTCTCCAAAACCCGCAATTTACACTTTTCCAACATGATGACCAACAAGAACCCAGCAAAACCCAACGGAGACCCCAAAACACGTCAAAAACATGCCAAAAAACAACTGGATCACTAGAAAAAAACAGAAGAAAACACTAAAAACCATGAATCTGCCCCAAAAGTCCTCCTAAACCTACCTGATGTTCTCCAAAACCCACAATTTACACTTTTCCACCATGATGACCACGGAAAACACAACGAAACCCAACGGAGAACCCAAAACACATCCAAAACACCCCAAACAAGAACTGGATCACCCCCAAAAACGAAAGAAAACCCCAAAAAGCACGGATCCAATCCCAAAACCACCCTAAACCTACCTGATGTTCTCCAAATCCAAATGTCCACTCCCAACCACCATAAAACCCATTAGGAACTCAACGAAACCCAACGGAAACCCCAAAAACACCTCAAAAACACCCCAAAAAAGAACTGGATCAGAAGAAAAAACACCAAACACTATGAATTTCCCCGCAAAACCACCCTAAACTCACCTGATCCTCTTCAAAACCCACAATCCACTCCCATTTCCCTTAACGACCAACGAGAATCCAACTAAAACCCAACGGAGACCCCAAAGCAAGTCGAAAACACCCCAAACAAGAACAGGATAACCCCTAAAAAAGAAAGAAAACCCCAAAAACCATAGATCCACCCCAAAAACACACTAAACCTACCTGATGTTCTCCAAATCCCAAAGTCCACTCCCAACAAACTTAAAACACATTAGGAAATCAACGAAACGCAACGGAAACCCCAAAACACGTCAAAAACACCACAAAAAAAAAGCGGGATCACCCCCAAAACCGAAAGAAAACCCTAAAAGCCGTTGATCCACCCCAAAAGTCCCCCTAAACCTACCTGATGTTCTCCAATACCCACAATTTACACGTTTTCACCATGATGAACAACAAGAACCCAACAAAAACAAACGGAGACCCCAAAATATGTCAAAAACACCCCAAAAAAGAATGGGACCACCCCAAAAACAGAAGAAAACGCTAAAAAAACAGAAGAATTCAACCAAAACCATAGATTCACCACCCAGAAAAACTTAAACTCACCTGATATTCTCCAAAACCCACAATTTACACTTTTCCAACATGATGACCAACAAGAACCCAACAAAACCCAACGGAGACCCCAAAACACATCAAAAACACGCCAAAAAAGAACGGGATCACCCCAGAAAAACAGAAGAAAACCCCAAATACCATGAATCCACCCCAAAAGTCCCCCTAAACCTACCTGATGTTCTCCAAAACCCACAATTTACACTTTTCCACCATGATGACCACGGAAAACCCAACGAAACCCAACGGAGAACCCAAAACACGTCCAAAACACCCCAAAAAAGAACGGGATCACCCCAAAACTGGAACAAAATCCCTCAAAACCATAGATCCACCAAAAAACACCCTAAATCTACCTGATGTTCTCCAAAACCCACAATTTACACTTTTCCACCATGATGACCACGAAAAACCCAATGAAACCCAACGGAGACCCCAAAACACGTCAAAAACATGCCAAAAAACAACTGGATCACTAGAAAAAAACAGAAGAAAACCCTAAAAACCATGAATCTGCCCCAAAAGTCCTCCTAAACCTACCTGATGTTCTCCAAAACCCACAATTTACACTTTTCCACCATGATGACCACGGAAAACACAACGAAACCCAACGGAGAACCCAAAACACATCCAAAACACCCCAAACAAGAACAGGATCACCCCCAAAAACGAAAGAAAACCCCAAAAAGCACGGATCCAATCCCAAAACCACCCTAAACCTACCTGATGTTCTCCAAATCCAAATGTCCACTCCCAACCACCATAAAACCCATTAGGAACTCAACGAAACCCAACGGAAACCCCAAAAACACCTCAAAAACACCCCAAAAAAGAACTGGATCAGAAGAAAAAACACCAAACACTATGAATTTCCCCGCAAAACCACCCTAAACTCACCTGATCTTCTTCAAAACCCACAATCCACTCCCATTTCCCTTAACGACCAACGAGAATCCAACTAAAACCCAACGGAGACCACAAAAAAGGTCAAAAACACCCCAAACAAGAACGGAATCACCCCCAAAACTGGAAGAAAATCCCCCCAAAAACATAAATCCACCCCAAAACGACACTAAACCTACTTGATGTTCTCCAAATCCCACAATTTACACTTTTCCAACATGATGACCAACAAGAACCCAGCAAAACCCAACGGAGACCCCAAAACACATCAAAAACACACCAAAAAAGAACGGGATCACCCCAGAAAAACAGAAAAAAAAAAACAAATACCATGAATCCACCCCAAAAGTCCCCCTAAACCTACCTGATGTTCTCCAAAACCCACAATTTACCCTTTTCCACCATGATGCCAACGGAAAACCCAACGAAACCCAACGGAGAACCCAAAACACATCAAAAACACCACAAACAAGAACGGAATCACCCCCAAAACTGGAACAAAATCCCCAAAAAGCACGGATCAAATCCCAAAACCACCCTAAACCTACCTGATGTTCTCCAAAACCCACTATTCAGCCTTTTCCACCAAAATGAACAAGGAAAACACAACGAAACAAAACAGAGACCACAAAACACGTCAAAAACACCCCAAACAAGAACGGAATCACCCCCAAAACTGGAAGAAAATCCCCCAAAAACATAGATCCACCCAAAAAACACCCTAAATCTACCTGATGTTCTCCAAAACCCACAATTTACACTTTTCCACCATGATGACCACGAGAAACCCAATGAAACCCAACGGAGACCCCAAAACACGTCAAAAACACGCCGAAAAACAACTGGATCACTAGAAAAAAACAGAAGAAAACCCTAAAAACCATGAATCTGCCCCAGAAGTCCTCCTAAACCTACCTGATGTTCTCCAAAACCCACAATTTACACTTTTCCTGCATGATGACCACGGAAAACACAACGAAACCCAACGGAGAACCCAAAACACATCCAAAACACCCCAAACAAGAACAGGATCACCCCCAAAAACGAAAGAAAACCCCAAAAAGCACGGATCCAATCCCAAAACCACCCTAAACCTACCTGATGTTCTCCAAATCCAAATGTCCACTCCCAACCACCATAAAACCCATTAGGAACTCAACGAAACCCAACGGAAACCCCAAAAACACCTCAAAAACACCCCAAAAAAGAACTGGATCAGAAGAAAAAACACCAAACACTATGAATTTCCCCGCAAAACCACCCTAAACTCACCTGATCCTCTTCAAAACCCACAATCCACTCCCATTTCCCTTAACGACCAACGAGAATCCAACTAAAACCCAACGGAGACCCCAAAGCAAGTCGAAAACACCCCAAACAAGAACAGGATAACCCCTAAAAAAGAAAGAAAACCCCAAAAACCATAGATCCACCCCAAAACACACTAAACCTACCTGATGTTCTCCAAATCCCAAAGTCCACTCCCAACAAACTTAAAACACATTAGGAAATCAACGAAACGCAACGGAAACCCCAAAACACGTCAAAAACACCACAAAAAAAAAGCGGGATCACCCCCAAAACCGAAAGAAAACCCTAAAAGCCGTTGATCCACCCCAAAAGTCCCCCTAAACCTACCTGATGTTCTCCAATACCCACAATTTACACGTTTTCACCATGATGAACAACAAGAACCCAACAAAAACAAACGGAGACCCCAAA
>NW_028180862.1:0-27871 GCF_964211825.1 Aythya ferina
TGGGTTTTGGAGAAGATCAGGTAGGTTTAGGGTGGTTTTGGGGTGGATCTATGGTTTTGGCGGATTTTCTTCGAGTTTTGGGGGTGATGCCGTTCTTGTTTGGGGTGTTTTTGACGTTTTTTGGGGTCTCTGTTGGGTTTTGTTGGGTTCTCGTTGGTCATCGTGTTGGAAAAGGGTAAATTGTGGGTTTTGGAGAAGATCAGGTAGGTTTCGGGTGGTTTTGGGGTGGATCTATGGTTTTGGGGGATTTTCTTCGAGTTTTGGGGGTGATGCCGATATTTTTTCGGGTGTTTTTGACGTGTTTTGGGGTCTCTGTTGGGTTTTGTTGTGTTCTTGTTTGTCATTATGTTAAATAGGATTGGATTGTGGGTTTTGGAGAACATCAGGTAGGTTTAGGGTGGTTTTGGGGTGGATCTATGGTTTTGGCGGATTTTCTTCCAGTTTTGGGCGTGATGCCATTCTTGTTTGGGGTGTTTTTGACGTTTTTTTTGGTCTCTGTTGGGTTTTGTTGGGTTCTCGTTGGTCATCGTGTTGGAAAAGGGTAAATTGTGGGTTTTGGAGAAGATCAGGTAGGTGTAGGGTGGTTTTGGGGTGGATCTATGGTTTTGGGGGATTTTCTTCGAGTTTTGGGGGTGATGCCATTTTTGTTTGGGATGTTTTTTAAGGTTTTTGGGGTCTCTGTTTGGTTTTGTTGGGTTCTCGTTGGTCATCGTGTTGGAAAAGGGTAAATTGTGGGTTTTGGAGAACATCAGGTATGTGTAGGGTGGTTTTGGGGTGGATCTATGGTTTTGGGGGATTTTCTTCCAGTTTTGGGGGTGATACCATTTTTGTTTGGGGTGTTTTTTAATGTTTTTGGGGTCTCTGTTTGGTTTTGTTGGGTTCTTGTTGGTCATCGTGTTGGAAAAGTGTAAATTGTGGGTTTTGTAGAATATCAGGTAGGTTTAGGGTGGTTTTGGGGTGGATATATGGTAATCAGTTTTTTTTTTTTTTTTGAGGGGGGGGGATGATCCTGGACTTTTTGTGTTGTTTTTGACGTGTTTTGGGGTCTCCGTTGTGTTTCATTTGGTTTTCCATGGTCATCGTGTTGTAAAAGGGTAAATTGTGGGTTTTGGAGAACTTCAGGTAGGTTTAGGGGGACTTTTCGCGTGGATTCATGGTATTTGGGGTTTTCTTCTATTTTGGAGAGTGATCCTCTCCTTTCTTCGGGTGATTTTGAAGTGTTTTGGGGTTTCCGTTGCGTTTCGTTGAGTTCCTAATGCGTTTTATGGTGGTTGGGAGTGTGCTTTGGGATTAGGAGAACATCAGGTAGGTTTAGGGTGTCCTTGGGGTGGATCTATGGTATTTGGGGTTTTCTTCGAGTTTTGGGGGTGATGCCGTTCTTGTTTGGGGTGTTTTTGACGTTTTTTGGGGTCTCTGTTGGGTTTTGTTGGGTTCTCGTTGGTCATCGTGTTGGAAAAGTGTAAATTGTGGGTTTTGGAGTACATCAGGTAGGTTTAGGGTGGTTTTGGGGTGGATCTATGGTTTTGGCGTATTTTCTTCCAGTTTTGGGAGTGATGCCATTTTTGTTTGGGGTGTTTTCTAAGGTTTTTGGGGTCTCTGTTGGGTTTTGTTGGGTTCTTGTTGGTCATCGTGTTGGAAAAGTGTAAATTGTGGGTTTTGGAGAACATCAGGTAGGTTTAGGGTGGTTTTGGGGTGGATCTATGGTTTTGGCGGATTTTCTTCCAGTTTTGGGGTTGATGCCATTCTTGTTTGGGGTGTTTTTGACGTTTTTTGGGGTCTCTGTTGGGTTTTGTTGGTTTCTCGTTGGTCATCGTGTTGGAAAAGGGTAAATTGTGGGTTTTGGAGAAGATCAGGTAGGTTTAGGGTGGTTTTGTGGTGGATCTATGGTTTTGGCGTATTTTCTTCCAGTTTTGGGGGTGATGCCGATATTTGTTGGGGTGTTTTTGACGTGTTTTTGGGTCTCCATTAGGTTTTGTTGTGTTCTTGTTTGTCAGTATGTTAAATAGGAGTGGATTGTGGGTTTTGGAGAACATCAGGTAGGTGTAGGGTGGTTTTGGGGTGGATCTATGGTTTTGGCGTATTTTCTTCCAGTTTTGGGGGTGATGCTGTTCTTGTTTGGGGTGTTTTTGACGTGTTTTGGGGTCTCCATTAGGTTTTGTTGTGTTCTTGTTTGTCATTATGTTAAATAGGAGTGGATTGTGGGTTTTGGAGAACATCAGGTAGGTTTAGGGTGGTTTTGGGGTGGATCTATGGTTTTGGCGGATTTTCTTCGAGTTTTGGGGGTGATGCCGTTCTTGTTTGGGGTGTTTTTGACGTTTTTTGGGGTCTCTGTTGGGTTTTGTTGGGTTCTCGTTGGTCATCGTGTTGGAAAAGTGTAAATTGTGGGTTTTGGAGAACATCAGGTAGGTCTAGGGTAGTTTTGGGGTGGATCTATGGTTTTGGGGGAATTTCTTCCAGTTTTGGGGGTGATGCCATTTTTGTTTGGGGTGTTTTTTAATGTTTTTGGGGTCTCTGTTTGGTTTTGTTGGGTTCTCGTTGGTCATCATGGTGGAAAAGTGTAAATTGTGGGTTTTGGAGAACATCAGGTAGGTTTAGGGTGGTTTTGAGGTGGATATAAGGTACTCAGTTTTTTTTTTTTTTTTTGAGGGGGGGGGGGATGATCCTGGACTTTTTGTGTTGTTTTTGACGTGTTTTGGGGTCTCCATTAGGTTTTGTTGGGTTCTCGTTAGTCATTATGGTGGAAAAGGGTAAATTGTGGGTTTTGGAGAACATCAGGTAGGTTTAGGGTGGTTTTGGGGTGGATCTATGGTATTGGCGTATTTTCTTCTAGTTTTGGGGGTGATACCGATATTTTTTGGGGTGTTTTTGACGTGTTTTGGGGTCTCCATTAGGTTTTGTTGTGTTCTTGTTTGTCATTATGTTAAATAGGAGTGGATTGTGGGTTTTGGAGAAGATCAGGTGTGTTTAGGGTGGTTTTGGGGTGGATCTATGGTTTTGGTGTATTTTCTTCGAGTTTTGGGGGTGATGCCGATATTTGTTGGGGTGTTTTTGACGTGTTTTGGGGTCTCCATTAGGTTTTGTTGGGTTCTTGTTTGTCATTATGTTAAATAGGTGTGGATTGTGGGTTTTGGAGAACATCAGGTAGGTTTAGGGTGGTTTTGGGGTGGATCTATGGTTTTGGCGGATTTTCTTCCAGTTTTGGGGGTGATGCCGTTCTTGTTTGGGGTGTTTTTGACGTTTTTTGGGGTCTCTGTTGGGTTTTGTTGGGTTCTCGTTGGTCATCGTGTTGGAAAAGTGTAAATTGTGGGTTTTGGAGAAGATCAGGTAGGTTTCGGGTGGTTTTGGGGTGGATCTATGGTTTTGGGGGATTTTCTTCCAGTTTTGGGGGTGATGCCATTTTTGTTTGGGGTGTTTTTTAAGGTTTTTGGGGTCTCTGTTTGGTTTAGTTGGGTTCTCGTTGGTCATCGTGTTGGAAAAGGGTAAATTGTGGGTTTTGGAGAACATCAGGTAGGTTTCGGGTGGTTTTGGGGTGGATCTATGGTTTTGGGGGATTTTCTTCCAGTTTTGGGGGTGATGCCATTTTTGTTTGGGGTGTTTTTTAAGGTTTTTGGGGTCTCTGTTGGGTTTTGTTGGGTTCTCGTTGGTCATCATGGTGGAAAAGTGTAAATTGTGGGTTTTGTAGAAGATCAGGTAGGTTTAGGGTGGTTTTGGGGTGGATATATGGTACTCAGTTTTTTTTTTGTTTTTTTTTTTTGGGGGGGGATAATCCTGGACTTTTTGTGTTTTTTTTTACCTGTTTTGGGGTCTCCCTTGTGTTTCATTTGTTTTTCCATGGTCATCGTGTTGTAAAAGGGTAAATTGTGGGTTTTGGAGAACTTCAGGTAGGTTTAGGGGGACTTTTCGCGTGGATTCATGGTATTTGGGGTTTTCTTCTATTTTGGAGAGTGATCCTCTCCTTTCTTCGTGTGATTTTGAAGTGTTTTGGGGTTTCCGCTGCGTTTCGTTGAGTTCCTAATGCGTTTTATGGTGGTTGGGAGTGTGCTTTGGGATTAGGAGAACATCAGGTAGGTTTAGGGTGTCCTTGGGGTGGATCTATGGTATTTGGGGTTTTCTTCCAGTTTTGGGGGTGATGCCGATATTTTTTGGGGTTTTTTATACGTGTTTTGGGGTCTCTGTTGGGTTTTGTTGGGTTCTTGTTGGACATTATGTTAAATAGGTGTGGATTGTGGGTTTTGGAGAAGATCAAGTAGGTTTAGGGTGGTTTTGTGGTGGATCTATGGTTTTGGCGGATTTTCTTCGAGTTTTGGGGTGATGCCGTTCTTGTTTGGGGTGTTTTTGACGTTTTTTGGGTCTCTGTTGGGTTTTGTTGGGTTCTCGTTGGTCATCGTGTTGGAAAAGGGTAAATTGTGGGTTTTGGAGAACATCAGGTAGGTTTAGGGTGGTTTTGTGGTGGATCTATGGTTTTGGCGTATTTTCTTCCAGTTTTGGCGTTGATGCCGATATTTTTTGGGGTGTTTTTGACGTGTTTTGGGGTCTCCATTAGGTTTTGTTGGGTTCTTGTTTGTCATTATGTTAAATAGGAGTGGATTGTGGGTTTTGGAGAACATCAGGTAGGTTTAGGGTGGTTTTGGGGTGGATCTATTGTTTTGGCGTATTTTCTTCCAGTTTTGGGAGTGATGCCGATATTTTTTGGGGTGTTTTTGACGTGTTTTGGGGTCTCTGTTGGGTTTTGTTGTGTTCTCGTTGGTCATTATGTTAAATAGGTGTGGATTGTGGGTTTTGGAGAACATCAGGTAGGTTTAGGGTGGTTTTGGGGTGGAACTATGGTTTTGGTGGATTTTCTTCGAGTTTTGGGGGTGATGCCATTCTTGTTTGGGGTGTTTTTGACGTTTTTTTGGGTCTCTGTTGGGTTTTGTTGGGTTCTCGTTTGTCATCGTGTTGGAAAAGTGTAAATTGTGGGTTTTGGAGAACATCAGGAAGGTTTAGGGTGGTTTTGGTGTGGATCTATGGTATTTGGAGTTTTCTTCTATTTTTTGGCGTGATCCTGTTCTTTTTTGTGTTGTTTTTGACGTGTTTTGGGGTCTCTGTTTGGTTTTGTTGGGTTCTCGTTGGTCATCGTGTTGGAAAAGCGTAAATTGTGGGTTTTGGAGAACATCAGGTAGGTTTAGGCTGGTTTTGGGGTGGATCTATGGTTTTGGCGGATTTTCTTCCAGTTTTGGGGGTGATGCCGATATTTGTTGGGGTGGTTTTGACGTGTTTTGGGGTCTCCATTAGGTTTTGTTGGGTTCTTGTTGGACATTATGTTAAATAGGAGTGGATTGTGGGTTTTGGAGAAGATCAAGTAGGTTTAGGGTGGTTTTGGGGTGGATCTATGGTTTTGGCGGATTTTCTTCGACTTTTGGGGGTGATGCCGTTCTTGTTTGGGGTGTTTTTGACGTTTTTTGGGGTCTCTGTTGGGTTTTGTTGGGTTCTCGTTGGTCATCGTGTTGGAAAAGGGTAAATTGTGGGTTTTGGAGAACATCAGGTAGGTGTTGGGTGGTTTTGGGGTGGATCTATGGTTTTGGGGGATTTTCTTCCAGTTTTGGGGGTGATGCCATTTTTGTTTGGGGTGTTTTTTAATGTTTTTGGGGTCTCTGTTTGGTTTTGTTGGGTTCTCGTTGGTCATCATGGTGGAAAAGGGTAAATTGTGGGTTTTGTAGAATATCAGGTAGATTTAGGGTGGTTTTGGGGTGGATATATGGTATTTATGGTTTTCTTCCAGTTTTGGGGGTGATGCCGTTCTTTTTTGGGGTGTTTTTAACGTGTTTTGGGGTCTCCGTTGGGTTTTGTTGGGTTCTCGTTGGTCATTATGTAAAATAGGATTGGATTGTGGGTTTTGGAGAACATCAGGTGGGTTTAGGGTGGTTTTGGCGTGTATGTATGGTTTTGGGGGATTTTCTTTCAGTTTTGGGGGTTATCTCGTTTTATTTAGTTGTGTTTTTGACGTGTTCTGGGTTCTCCTTTGGGTTTTAGTTTGGTTCTTGTTCGTCATCATGGTGAAAAAGTGTAAATTGTGGGTTTTGGAGAACATCAGGTAGGTTTCGGGTGGTTTTGGGGTGGATCTATGGTTTTGGGGGATTTTCTTCCAGTTTTGGGGGTGATGCCGATATTTTTTCGGGTGTTTTTGGGGTCTCTGTTGGGTTTTGTTGTGTTCTTGTTTGTCATTATGTTAAATAGGATTGGATTGTGGGTTTTGGAGAACATCAGGTAGGTTTAGGGTGGTTTTGGGGTGGATCTATGGTTTTGGCGGATTTTCTTCCAGTTTTGGGGGTGATGCCATTCTTGTTTGGGGTGTTTTTGACGTTTTTTTTGGTCTCTGTTGTGTTTTGTTGGGTTCTCGTTGGTCATCGTGTTGGAAAAGGGTAAATTGTGGGTTTTGGAGAAGATCAGGTAGGTGTAGGGTGGTTTTGGGGTGGATCTATGGTTTTGGTGTATTTTCTTCCAGTTTTGGGGTGATGCCGATATTTTTTGGGGTGTTTTTGACGTGTTTTGGGGTCTCCATTAGGTTTTGTTGTGTTCTTGTTGGTCATTATGTTAAATAGGTGTGGATTGTGGGTTTTGGAGAAGATCAGGTAGGTTTAGGGTGGTTTTGGGGTGGATCTATGGTTTTGGCGGATTTTCTTCGAGTTTTGGGGGTGATGCCGTTCTTGTTTGGGGTGTTTTTGACGTTTTTTGGGGTCTCTGTTGGGTTTTGTTGGGTTCTCGTTGGTCATCGTGTTGGAAAAGGGTAAATTGTGGGTTTTGGAGAAGATCAGGTAGGTTACGGGTGGTTTTGGGGTGGATCTATGGTTTTGGTGTATTTTCATCCAGTATTGGGGGTGATGCCGATATTTTTTGGGGTGTTTTTGACGTGTTTTGGGGTCTCTGTTTTTTTTGATGGGTTCTTGTTTGTCATTATGTTAAATAGGAGTGGATTGTGGGTTTTGGAGAAGATCAGGTAGGTTTAGGGTGGTTTTGGGGTGGATCTATGGTTTTGGCGTATTTTCTTCCAGTTTTGGGGGTGATGCCATTCTTGTTTGGGGTGTTTTTGACGTTTTTTGGGGTCTCTGTTGGGTTTAGTTGGGTTCTCGTTGGTCATCGTGTTGGAAAAGGGTAAATTGTGGGTTTTGGAGAACATCAGGTAGGTTTCGGGTGGTTTTGGGGTGGATATATGGTACTCAGTTTTTTTTTTTTTTTTTTTTGGGGGGGGGGGTGGATGATCCTGGACTTTTTGTGTTGTTTTTGACGTGTTTTGGGGTCTCCGTTGTGTTTCATTTGGTTTTCCATGGTCATCGTGTTGTAAAAGGGTAAATTGTTGGTTTTGGAGAACTTCAGGTAGGTTTAGGGGGACTTTTCGCGTGGATTCATGGTATTTGGGGTTTTCTTCTATTTTGGAGAGTGATCCTCTTGTTTCTTCGTGTGATTTTGAAGTGTTTTGGGGTTTCCGTTGCGTTTCGTTGAGTTCCTAATGCGTTTTATGGTGGTTGGGAGTGTGCTTTGGGATTAGGAGAACATCAGGTAGGTTTAGGGTGTCCTTGGGGTGGATCTATGGTATTTGGGGTTTTCTTCCAGTTTTGGGGGTGATGCCGTTCTTTTTTGGGGTGTTTTTAACGTTTTTTGGGGTCTCCGTTGGGTTTTGTTGGGTTCTCGTTGGTCATTATGTTAAATAGGTGTGGATTGTGGGTTTTGGAGAACATCAGGTAGGTTTAGGGTGGTTTTGGGGTGGATCTACAGTTTTGGTGTATTTTCTTCCAGTTTTGGGGGTGATGCCGATATTTTTTGGGGTGTTTTTGACGTGTTTTGGGGTCTCCATTAGGTTTTGTTGGGTTCTTGTTTGTCATTATGTTAAATAGGAGTGGATTGTGGGTTTTGGAGAAGATCAGGTAGGTTTAGGGTGGTTTTGGGGTGGATCTATGGTTTTGGCGGATTTTCTTCGAGTTTTGGGGGTGATGCCGTTCTTGTTTGGGGTGTTTTTGACGTTTTTTGGGGTCTCTGTTGGGTTTTGTTGGGTTCTCGTTGGTCATCGTGTTGGAAAAGGGTAAATTGTGGGTTTTGGAGAAGATCAGGTAGGTTTCGGGTGGTTTTGGGGTGGATCTATGGTTTTGGGGGATTTTCTTCGAGTTTTGGGGGTGATGCCGATATTTTTTCGGGTGTTTTTGACGTGTTTTGGGGTCTCTGTTGGGTTTTGTTGTGTTCTTGTTTGTCATTATGTTAAATAGGATTGGATTGTGGGTTTTGGAGAACATCAGGTAGGTTTAGGGTGGTTTTGGGGTGGATCTATGGTTTTGGCGGATTTTCTTCCAGTTTTGGGCGTGATGCCATTCTTGTTTGGGGTGTTTTTGACGTTTTTTTTGGTCTCTGTTGGGTTTTGTTGGGTTCTCGTTGGTCATCGTGTTGGAAAAGGGTAAATTGTGGGTTTTGGAGAAGATCAGGTAGGTGTAGGGTGGTTTTGGGGTGGATCTATGGTTTTGGGGGATTTTCTTCGAGTTTTGGGGGTGATGCCATTTTTGTTTGGGATGTTTTTTAAGGTTTTTGGGGTCTCTGTTTGGTTTTGTTGGGTTCTCGTTGGTCATCGTGTTGGAAAAGGGTAAATTGTGGGTTTTGGAGAACATCAGGTATGTGTAGGGTGGTTTTGGGGTGGATCTATGGTTTTGGGGGATTTTCTTCCAGTTTTGGGGGTGATACCATTTTTGTTTGGGGTGTTTTTTAATGTTTTTGGGGTCTCTGTTTGGTTTTGTTGGGTTCTTGTTGGTCATCGTGTTGGAAAAGTGTAAATTGTGGGTTTTGTAGAATATCAGGTAGGTTTAGGGTGGTTTTGGGGTGGATATATGGTAATCAGTTTTTTTTTTTTTTTTTGAGGGGGGGGGATGATCCTGGACTTTTTGTGTTGTTTTTGACGTGTTTTGGGGTCTCCGTTGTGTTTCATTTGGTTTTCCATGGTCATCGTGTTGTAAAAGGGTAAATTGTGGGTTTTGGAGAACTTCAGGTAGGTTTAGGGGGACTTTTCGCGTGGATTCATGGTATTTGGGGTTTTCTTCTATTTTGGAGAGTGATCCTCTCCTTTCTTCGGGTGATTTTGAAGTGTTTTGGGGTTTCCGTTGCGTTTCGTTGAGTTCCTAATGCGTTTTATGGTGGTTGGGAGTGTGCTTTGGGATTAGGAGAACATCAGGTAGGTTTAGGGTGTCCTTGGGGTGGATCTATGGTATTTGGGGTTTTCTTCGAGTTTTGGGGGTGATGCCGTTCTTGTTTGGGGTGTTTTTGACGTTTTTTGGGGTCTCTGTTGGGTTTTGTTGGGTTCTCGTTGGTCATCGTGTTGGAAAAGTGTAAATTGTGGGTTTTGGAGTACATCAGGTAGGTTTAGGGTGGTTTTGGGGTGGATCTATGGTTTTGGCGTATTTTCTTCCAGTTTTGGGAGTGATGCCATTTTTGTTTGGGGTGTTTTCTAAGGTTTTTGGGGTCTCTGTTGGGTTTTGTTGGGTTCTTGTTGGTCATCGTGTTGGAAAAGTGTAAATTGTGGGTTTTGGAGAACATCAGGTAGGTTTAGGGTGGTTTTGGGGTGGATCTATGGTTTTGGCGGATTTTCTTCCAGTTTTGGGGTTGATGCCATTCTTGTTTGGGGTGTTTTTGACGTTTTTTGGGGTCTCTGTTGGGTTTTGTTGGTTTCTCGTTGGTCATCGTGTTGGAAAAGGGTAAATTGTGGGTTTTGGAGAAGATCAGGTAGGTTTAGGGTGGTTTTGTGGTGGATCTATGGTTTTGGCGTATTTTCTTCCAGTTTTGGGGGTGATGCCGATATTTGTTGGGGTGTTTTTGACGTGTTTTGGGGTCTCCATTAGGTTTTGTTGTGTTCTTGTTTGTCAGTATGTTAAATAGGAGTGGATTGTGGGTTTTGGAGAACATCAGGTAGGTGTAGGGTGGTTTTGGGGTGGATCTATGGTTTTGGGGGATTTTCTTCCAGTTTTGGGGGTGATGCCGATATTTTTTGGGGTGTTTTTGACGTGTTTTGGGGTCTCCATTAGGTTTTGTTGTGTTCTTGTTTGTCATTATGTTAAATAGGAGTGGATTGTGGGTTTTGGAGAACATCAGGTAGGTTTAGGGTGGTTTTGGGGTGGATCTATGGTTTTGGCGGATTTTCTTCGAGTTTTGGGGGTGATGCCGTTCTTGTTTGGGGTGTTTTTGACGTTTTTTGGGGTCTCTGTTGGGTTTTGTTGGGTTCTCGTTGGTCATCGTGTTGGAAAAGTGTAAATTGTGGGTTTTGGAGAACATCAGGTAGGTCTAGGGTAGTTTTGGGGTGGATCTATGGTTTTGGGGGAATTTCTTCCAGTTTTGGGGGTGATGCCATTTTTGTTTGGGGTGTTTTTTAATGTTTTTGGGGTCTCTGTTTGGTTTTGTTGGGTTCTCGTTGGTCATCATGGTGGAAAAGTGTAAATTGTGGGTTTTGGAGAACATCAGGTAGGTTTAGGGTGGTTTTGAGGTGGATATAAGGTACTCAGTTTTTTTTTTTTTTTTTGAGGGGGGGGGGGATGATCCTGGACTTTTTGTGTTGTTTTTGACGTGTTTTGGGGTCTCCATTAGGTTTTGTTGGGTTCTCGTTAGTCATTATGGTGGAAAAGGGTAAATTGTGGGTTTTGGAGAACATCAGGTAGGTTTAGGGTGGTTTTGGGGTGGATCTATGGTATTGGCGTATTTTCTTCCAGTTTTGGGGGTGATACCGATATTTTTTGGGGTGTTTTTGACGTGTTTTGGGGTCTCCATTAGGTTTTGTTGTGTTCTTGTTTGTCATTATGTTAAATAGGAGTGGATTGTGGGTTTTGGAGAAGATCAGGTGTGTTTAGGGTGGTTTTGGGGTGGATCTATGGTTTTGGTGTATTTTCTTCGAGTTTTGGGGGTGATGCCGATATTTGTTGGGGTGTTTTTGACGTGTTTTGGGGTCTCCATTAGGTTTTGTTGGGTTCTTGTTTGTCATTATGTTAAATAGGAGTGGATTGTGGGTTTTGGAGAACATCAGGTAGGTTTAGGGTGGTTTTGGGGTGGATCTATGGTTTTGGCGGATTTTCTTCGAGTTTTGGGGGTGATGCCGTTCTTGTTTGGGGTGTTTTTGACGTTTTTTGGGGTCTCTGTTGGGTTTTGTTGGGTTCTCGTTGGTCATCGTGTTGGAAAAGTGTAAATTGTGGGTTTTGGAGAACATCAGGTAGGTCTAGGGTAGTTTTGGGGTGGATCTATGGTTTTGGGGGAATTTCTTCCAGTTTTGGGGGTGATGCCATTTTTGTTTGGGGTGTTTTTTAATGTTTTTGGGGTCTCTGTTTGGTTTTGTTGGGTTCTCGTTGGTCATCATGGTGGAAAAGTGTAAATTGTGGGTTTTGGAGAACATCAGGTAGGTTTAGGGTGGTTTTGAGGTGGATATAAGGTACTCAGTTTTTTTTTTTTTTTTTGAGGGGGGGGGGGATGATCCTGGACTTTTTGTGTTGTTTTTGACGTGTTTTGGGGTCTCCATTAGGTTTTGTTGGGTTCTCGTTAGTCATTATGGTGGAAAAGGGTAAATTGTGGGTTTTGGAGAACATCAGGTAGGTTTAGGGTGGTTTTGGGGTGGATCTATGGTATTGGCGTATTTTCTTCCAGTTTTGGGGGTGATACCGATATTTTTTGGGGTGTTTTTGACGTGTTTTGGGGTCTCCATTAGGTTTTGTTGTGTTCTTGTTTGTCATTATGTTAAATAGGAGTGGATTGTGGGTTTTGGAGAAGATCAGGTGTGTTTAGGGTGGTTTTGGGGTGGATCTATGGTTTTGGTGTATTTTCTTCGAGTTTTGGGGGTGATGCCGATATTTGTTGGGGTGTTTTTGACGTGTTTTGGGGTCTCCATTAGGTTTTGTTGGGTTCTTGTTTGTCATTATGTTAAATAGGTGTGGATTGTGGGTTTTGGAGAACATCAGGTAGGTTTAGGGTGGTTTTGGGGTGGATCTATGGTTTTGGCGGATTTTCTTCCAGTTTTGGGGGTGATGCCGTTCTTGTTTGGGGTGTTTTTGACGTTTTTTGGGGTCTCTGTTGGGTTTTGTTGGGTTCTCGTTGGTCATCGTGTTGGAAAAGTGTAAATTGTGGGTTTTGGAGAAGATCAGGTAGGTTTCGGGTGGTTTTGGGGTGGATCTATGGTTTTGGGGGATTTTCTTCCAGTTTTGGGGGTGATGCCATTTTTGTTTGGGGTGTTTTTTAAGGTTTTTGGGGTCTCTGTTTGGTTTAGTTGGGTTCTCGTTGGTCATCGTGTTGGAAAAGGGTAAATTGTGGGTTTTGGAGAACATCAGGTAGGTTTCGGGTGGTTTTGGGGTGGATCTATGGTTTTGGGGGATTTTCTTCCAGTTTTGGGGGTGATGCCATTTTTGTTTGGGGTGTTTTTTAAGGTTTTTGGGGTCTCTGTTGGGTTTTGTTGGGTTCTCGTTGGTCATCATGGTGGAAAAGTGTAAATTGTGGGATTTGTAGAAGATCAGGTAGGTTTAGGGTGGTTTTGGGGTGGATATATGGTACTCAGTTTTTTTTTTGTTTTTTTTTTTGGGGGGGGGATAATCCTGGACTTTTTGTGTTGTTTTTTACGTGTTTTGGGGTCTCCCTTGTGTTTCATTTGTTTTTCCATGGTCATCGTGTTGTAAAAGGGTAAATTGTGGGTTTTGGAGAACTTCAGGTAGGTTTAGGGGGACTTTTCGCGTGGATTCATGGTATTTGGGGTTTTCTTCTATTTTGGAGAGTGATCCTCTCCTTTCTTCGTGTGATTTTGAAGTGTTTTGGGGTTTCCGCTGCGTTTCGTTGAGTTCCTAATGCGTTTTATGGTGGTTGGGAGTGTGCTTTGGGATTAGGAGAACATCAGGTAGGTTTAGGGTGTCCTTGGGGTGGATCTATGGTATTTGGGGTTTTCTTCCAGTTTTGGGGGTGATGCCGATATTTTTTGGGGTTTTTTATACGTGTTTTGGGGTCTCTGTTGGGTTTTGTTGGGTTCTTGTTGGACATTATGTTAAATAGGTGTGGATTGTGGGTTTTGGAGAAGATCAAGTAGGTTTAGGGTGGTTTTGTGGTGGATCTATGGTTTTGGCGGATTTTCTTCGAGTTTTGGGGGTGATGCCGTTCTTGTTTGGGGTGTTTTTGACGTTTTTTGGGTCTCTGTTGGGTTTTGTTGGGTTCTCGTTGGTCATCGTGTTGGAAAAGGGTAAATTGTGGGTTTTGGAGAACATCAGGTAGGTTTAGGGTGGTTTTGTGGTGGATCTATGGTTTTGGCGTATTTTCTTCCAGTTTTGGCGTTGATGCCGATATTTTTTGGGGTGTTTTTGACGTGTTTTGGGGTCTCCATTAGGTTTTGTTGGGTTCTTGTTTGTCATTATGTTAAATAGGAGTGGATTGTGGGTTTTGGAGAACATCAGGTAGGTTTAGGGTGGTTTTGGGGTGGATCTATTGTTTTGGCGTATTTTCTTCCAGTTTTGGGAGTGATGCCGATATTTTTTGGGGTGTTTTTGACGTGTTTTGGGGTCTCTGTTGGGTTTTGTTGTGTTCTCGTTGGTCATTATGTTAAATAGGTGTGGATTGTGGGTTTTGGAGAACATCAGGTAGGTTTAGGGTGGTTTTGGGGTGGAACTATGGTTTTGGTGGATTTTCTTCGAGTTTTGGGGGTGATGCCATTCTTGTTTGGGGTGTTTTTGACGTTTTTTTGGGTCTCTGTTGGGTTTTGTTGGGTTCTCGTTTGTCATCGTGTTGGAAAAGTGTAAATTGTGGGTTTTGGAGAACATCAGGAAGGTTTAGGGTGGTTTTGGTGTGGATCTATGGTATTTGGAGTTTTCTTCTATTTTTTGGCGTGATCCTGTTCTTTTTTGTGTTGTTTTTGACGTGTTTTGGGGTCTCTGTTTGGTTTTGTTGGGTTCTCGTTGGTCATCGTGTTGGAAAAGCGTAAATTGTGGGTTTTGGAGAACATCAGGTAGGTTTAGGCTGGTTTTGGGGTGGATCTATGGTTTTGGCGGATTTTCTTCCAGTTTTGGGGGTGATGCCGATATTTGTTGGGGTGGTTTTGACGTGTTTTGGGGTCTCCATTAGGTTTTGTTGGGTTCTTGTTGGACATTATGTTAAATAGGTGTGGATTGTGGGTTTTGGAGAAGATCAAGTAGGTTTAGGGTGGTTTTGGGGTGGATCTATGGTTTTGGCGGATTTTCTTCGACTTTTGGGGGTGATGCCGTTCTTGTTTGGGGTGTTTTTGACGTTTTTTGGGGTCTCTGTTGGGTTTTGTTGGGTTCTCGTTGGTCATCGTGTTGGAAAAGGGTAAATTGTGGGTTTTGGAGAACATCAGGTAGGTGTTGGGTGGTTTTGGGGTGGATCTATGGTTTTGGGGGATTTTCTTCCAGTTTTGGGGGTGATGCCATTTTTGTTTGGGGTGTTTTTTAATGTTTTTGGGGTCTCTGTTTGGTTTTGTTGGGTTCTCGTTGGTCATCATGGTGGAAAAGGGTAAATTGTGGGTTTTGTAGAATATCAGGTAGATTTAGGGTGGTTTTGGGGTGGATATATGGTATTTATGGTTTTCTTCCAGTTTTGGGGGTGATGCCGTTCTTTTTTGGGGTGTTTTTAACGTGTTTTGGGGTCTCCGTTGGGTTTTGTTGGGTTCTCGTTGGTCATTATGTAAAATAGGATTGGATTGTGGGTTTTGGAGAACATCAGGTGGGTTTAGGGTGGTTTTGGCGTGTATGTATGGTTTTGGGGGATTTTCTTTCAGTTTTGGGGGTTATCTCGTTTTATTTAGTTGTGTTTTTGACGTGTTCTGGGTTCTCCTTTGGGTTTTAGTTTGGTTCTTGTTCGTCATCATGGTGAAAAAGTGTAAATTGTGGGTTTTGGAGAACATCAGGTAGGTTTAGGGTGTCTTTGGGGTCGATCTATGGTATTTGGGGTTTTCTTCTCTTTTTTGTCATGATCCTGTTTATTTTTGCGGTGTTTTGGACGTGTTTTGGGGTCTCCGTTGGGTTTTGTTGTGTTCTTGTTGGTCATTACGTTAAATAGGAGTGGATTGTGGGTTTTGGAGAAGATCAGGTAGGTTTAGGGTGGTTTTGGGGTGGATCTATGGTTTTGGCGTATTTTCTTCCAGTTTTGGGGTTGATGCCGATATTTGTTGGGGTGTTTTTGACGTGTTTTGGGGTCTCCATTAGGTTTTGTTGTGTTCTTGTTTGTCATTATGTTAAATAGGAGTGGATTGTGGGTTTTGGAGAAGATCAGGTAGGTTTAGGGTGGTTTTGGGGTGGATCTATGGTTTTGGCGGATTTTCTTCGACTTTTGGGGGTGATGCCGTTCTTGTTTGGGGTGTTTTTGACGTTTTTTGGGGTCTCTGTTGGGTTTTGTTGGGTTCTCGTTGGTCATCGTGTTGGAAAAGGGTAAATTGTGGGTTTTGGAGAACATCAGGTAGGTGTTGGGTGGTTTTGGGGTGGATCTATGGTTTTGGGGGATTTTCTTCCAGTTTTGGGGGTGATGCCATTTTTGTTTGGGGTGTTTTTTAATGTTTTTGGGGTCTCTGTTTGGTTTTGTTGGGTTCTCGTTGGTCATCATGGTGGAAAAGGGTAAATTGTGGGTTTTGTAGAATATCAGGTAGATTTAGGGTGGTTTTGGGGTGGATATATGGTATTTATGGTTTTCTTCCAGTTTTGGGGGTGATGCCGTTCTTTTTTGGGGTGTTTTTAACGTGTTTTGGGGTCTCCGTTGGGTTTTGTTGGGTTCTCGTTGGTCATTATGTAAAAAAGGTGTGGATTGTGGGTTTTGGAGAACATCAGGTAGGTTTAGGGTGTCTTTGGGGTCGATCTATGGTATTTGGGGTTTTCTTCTCTTTTTTGTCATGATCCTGTTTATTTTTGCGGTGTTTTGGACGTGTTTTGGGGTCTCCGTTGGGTTTTGTTGTGTTCTTGTTGGTCATTATGTTAAATAGGAGTGGATTGTGGGTTTTGGAGAAGATCAGGTAGGTTTAGGGTGGTTTTGGGGTGGATCTATGGTTTTGGCGTATTTTCTTCCAGTTTTGGGGTTGATGCCGATATTTGTTGGGGTGTTTTTGACGTGTTTTGGGGTCTCCATTAGGTTTTGTTGTGTTCTTGTTTGTCATTATGTTAAATAGGAGTGGATTGTGGGTTTTGGAGAACATCAGGTAGGTTTAGGGTGGTTTTGGGGTGGATCTATGGTTTTGGTGTATTTTCTTCGAGTTTTGGGGGTGATGCCGTTCTTGTTTGGGGTGTTTTTGACGTTTTTTGGGGTCTCTGTTGGGTTTTGTTGGGTTCTCGTTGGTCATCGTGTTGGAAAAGGGTAAATTGTGGGTTTTGGAGAAGATCAGGTAGGTTTAGGGTGGTTTTGGGGTGGATATATGGTATTTATGGTTTTCTTCCAGTTTTGAGGGTGATGCCGTTCTTTTTTGGGGTGTTTTTAACGTGTTTTTGGGGTCTCCGTTGGGTTTTGTTGGGTTCTCGTTGGTCATTATGTAAAATAGTTGTGGATTGTGGGTTTTGGAGAACATCAGGTAGGTTTAGGGTGTCTTTGGGGTCGATCTATGGTATTTGGGGTTTTCTTCTCTTTTTTGTCATGATCCTGTTTATTTTTGCGTTGTTTTGGACGTGTTTTGGGGTCTCCGTTGGGTTTTGTTGTGTTCTTGTTGGTCATTATGTTAAATAGGAGTGGATTGTGGGTTTTGGAGAAGATCAGGTAGGTTTAGGGTGGTTTTGGGGTGGATCTATGGTTTTGGCGTATTTTCTTCCAGTTTTGGGGTTGATGCCGATATTTGTTGGGGTGTTTTTGACGTGTTTTGGGGTCTCCATTAGGTTTTGTTGTGTTCTTGTTTGTCATTATGTTAAATAGGAGTGGATTGTGGGTTTTGGAGAACATCAGGTAGGTTTCGGGTGGTTTTGGGGTGGATCTATGGTTTTGGCGGATTTTCTTCCAGTTTTGGGGGTGATGCCATTTTTGTTTGGGGTGTTTTGTAAGGTTTTTGGGGTCTCTGTTTGGTTTTGTTGGGTTCTCGTTGGTCATCATGGTGGAAAAGTGTAAATTGTGGGTTTTGGAGAATATCAGGTAGGTTTAGGGTGGTGTTGGGGTGGATATATGGTAATCGGTTTTGTTGTTTTTTTTTTTTTTTTTTTGGGGGGGGGGGATGATCCTGGACTTTTTGTGTTGTTTTTGACGTGTTTTGGGGTCTCCGTTGTGTTGCATTTGGTTTTCCATGGTCATCGTGTTGTAAAAGTGTAAATTGTGGGTTTTGGAGAACTTCAGGTAGGTTTAGGGGGACTTTTCGCGTGGATTCATGGTATTTGGGGTTTTCTTCTATTTTGGAGAGTGATCCTCTTGTTTCTTCGTGTGATTTTTAAGTGTTTTGGGGTTTCCGTTGCGTTTCGTTGAGTTCCTAGTGCGTTTTATGGTGGTTGGGAGTGTGCTTTGGGATTAGGAGAACATCAGGTAGGTTTAGGGTGTCCTTGGGGTGGATCTATGGTATTTGGGGTTTTCTTCGAGTTTTGGGGGTGATGCCGTTCTTTTTTGGGGTGTTTTTAACGTGTTTTGGGGTCTCCGTTGGGTTTTGTTGGGTTCTCGTTGGCCATTATGTAAAATAGGTGTGGATTGTGGGTTTTGGAGAACATCAGGTGGGTTTAGGGTGGTTTTGGCGTGTATGTATGGTTTTGGGGGATTTTCTTTCAGTTTTGGGGGTTATCTCGTTTTATTTAGTTGTGTTTTTGACGTGTTCTGGGTTCTCCTTTGGGTTTTAGTTTGGTTCTTGTTCGTCATCATGGTGAAAAAGTGTAAATTGTGGGTTTTGGAGAACATCAGGTAGGTTTAGGGTGTCTTTGGGGTCGATCTATGGTATTTGGGGTTTTCTTCTCTTTTTTGTCATGATCCTGTTTATTTTTGCGGTGTTTTGGACGTGTTTTGGGGTCTCCGTTGGGTTTTGTTGTGTTCTTGTTGGTCATTATGTTAAATAGGAGTGGATTGTGGGTTTTGGAGAAGATCAGGTAGGTTTAGGGTGGTTTTGGGGTGGATCTATGGTTTTGGCGTATTTTCTTCCAGGTTTGGGGTTGATGCCGATATTTGTTGGGGTGTTTTTGACGTGTTTTGGGGTCTCCATTAGGTTTTGTTGTGTTCTTGTTGGTCATTATGTTAAATAGGTGTGGATTGTGGGTTTTGGAGAACATCAGGTAGGTTTAGGGTGTCCTTGGGGTGGATCTATGGTATTTGGGGTTTTCTTCCAGTTTTGGGGGTGATGCCGTTCTTTTTTGGGGTGTTTTTAACGTTTTTTGGGGTCTCCGTTGGGTTTTGTTGGGTTCTCGTTGGCCATTATGTAAAATAGGTGTGGATTTTGGGTTTTGGAGAACATCAGGTAGGTTTCGGGTGGTTTTGGGGTGGATCTATGGTTTTGGGGGATTTTCTTCGAGTTTTGGGGGTGATGCCATTTTTGTTTGGGGTGTTTTTTAATGTTTTTGGGGTCTCTGTTGGGTTTTGTTGGGTTCTCGTTGGTCATCATGGTGGAAAAGGGTAAATTGTGGGTTTTGGAGAAGATCAGGTAGGTTTAGGGTGGTTTTGGGGTGGATATATGGTACTCAGTTTGTTTTTTTTTTTTTTTTTTGGGGGGGGGGGTTGATCCTGGACTTTTTGTGTTGTTTTTGACGTGTTTTGGGGTCTCCGTTGTGTTGCATTTGGTTTTCCATGGTCATCGTGTTGTAAAAGGGTAAATTGTGGGTTTTGGAGAACTTCAGGTAGGTTTAGGGGGACTTTTCGCGTGGATTCATGGTATTTGGGGTTTTCTTCTATTTTGGAGAGTGATCCTCTCCTTTCTTCGGGTGATTTTGAAGTGTTTTGGGGTTTCCGTTGCGTTTCGTTGAGTTCCTAATGCGTTTTATGGTGGTTGGGAGTGTGCTTTGGGATTAGGAGAACATCAGGTAGGTTTAGGGTGTCCTTGGGGTGGATCTATGGTATTTGGGGTTTTCTTCCAGTTTTGGGGGTGATGCCGTTCTTTTTTGGGGTGTTTTTAACGTGTTTTGTGGTCTCCGTTGGGTTTTGTTGGGTTCTCGTTGGTCATCATGTTGGAAAAGTGTAAATTGTGGGTTTTGGAGAACATCAGGTAGGTTTTGGGTGTCTTTGGGGTCGATCTATGGTATTTGCGGTTTTCTTCTATTTTTTGGCATGATCCTGTTTATTTTTGCGGTGTTTTGGACGTGTTTTGGGGTCTCCGTTGGGTTTTGTTGTGTTCTTGTTGGTCATTATGTTAAATAGGAGTGGATTGTGGGTTTTGGAGAACATCAGGTAGGTTTCGGGTGGTTTTGGGGTGGATCTATGGTTTTGGGGGATTTTCTTCCCGTTTTGGGGGTGATGCCATTTTTGTTTGGGGTGTTTTTTAAGGTTTTTGGGGTCTCTGTTTGGTTTTGTTGGGTTCTCGTTGGTCATCGTGTTGGAAAAGGGTAAATTGTGGGTTTTGGAGAACATCAGGAAGGTTTCGGGTGGTTTTGGGGTGGATCTATTGTATTTGGGGTTTTCTTCTATTTTTTGGCGTGATCCTGTTCTTTTTTGTGTTGTTTTTGACGTGTTTTGGGGTCTCTGTTTGGTTTTGTTGGGTTCTCGTTGGTCATCATGGTGGAAAAGGGTAAATTGTGGGTTTTGGAGAACATCAGGTAGGTTTAGGGTGGTTTTGGGGTGGATATATGGTACTCAGTTTTTTGTTTATTTTTTTTTTTTGGGGGGGGGGGATGATCCTGGACTTTTTGTGTTGTTTTTGACGTGTTTTGGGGTCTCCGTTGTGTTTCATTTAATTTTCCGTGGTCATCGTGTTGTAAAAGGGTAAATTGTGGGTTTTGGAGAACTTCAGGTAGGTTTAGGGGGACTTTTCGCGTGGATTCATGGTATTTGGGGTTTTCTTCTATTTTGGAGAGTGATCCTCTTGTTTCTTCGTGTGATTTTGAAGTGTTTTGGGGTTTCCGTTGCGTTTCGTTGAGTTCCTAATGTGTTTTATGGTGGTTGGGAGTGTGCTTTGGGATTAGGAGAACATCAGGTAGGTTTAGGGTGTCCTTGGGGTGGATCTATGGTATTTGGGGTTTTCTTCCAGTTTTGGGGGTGATGCCGTTCTTTTTTGGGGTGTTTTTAACGTGTTTTGGGGTCTCCGTTGGGTTTTGTTGGGTTCTCGTTGGTCATCATGTTGGAAAAGGGTAAATTGTGGGTTTTGGAGAACATCAGGTAGGTGTTGGGTGGTTTTGGGGTGGATCTATGGTTTTGGGGGATTTTCTTCCAGTTTTGGGGGTGATGCCGATATTTGTTGGGGTGTTTTTGACGTGTTTTGGGGTCTCCGTTAGGTTTTGTTGGGTTCTTGTTTGTCATTATGTTAAATAGGAGTGGATTGTGGGTTTTGGAGAACATCAGGTAGGTTTCGGGTGGTTTTGGGGTGGATCTATGGTTTTGGGGGATTTTCTTCCAGTTTTGGGGGTGATACCATTTTTGTTTGGGGTGTTTTTTAATGTTTTTTGGGTCTCTGTTGGGTTTTGTTGGGTTCTTGTTGGTCATCGTGTTGGAAAAGTGTAAATTGTGGGTTTTGTAGAATATCAGGTAGGTTTAGGGTGGTTTTGGGGTGGATATATGGTACTCAGTTTTTTTTTTTTTTTTTGAGGGGGGGGGATGATCCTGGACTTTTTGTGTTGTTTTTGACGTGTTTTGGGGTCTCCGTTGTGTTTCATTTGGTTTTCCATGGTCATCGTGTTGTAAAAGGGTAAATTGTGGGTTTTGGAGAACTTCAGGTAGGTTTAGGGGGACTTTTCGCGTGGATTCATGGTATTTGGGGTTTTCTTCTATTTTGGAGAGTGATCCTCTCCTTTCTTCGGGTGATTTTGAAGTGTTTTGGGGTTTCCGTTGCGTTTCGTTGAGTTCCTAATGCGTTTTATGGTGGTTGGGAGTGTGCTTTGGGATTAGGAGAACATCAGGTAGGTTTAGGGTGTCCTTGGGGTGGATCTATGGTATTTTGGGTTTTCTTCGAGTTTTGGGGGTGATGCCGTTCTTGTTTGGGGTGTTTTTGACGTTTTTTGGGGTCTCTGTTGGGTTTTGTTGGGTTCTCGTTGGTCATCGTGTTGGAAAAGTGTAAATTGTGGGTTTTGGAGTACATCAGGTAGGTTTCGGGTGGTTTTGGGGTGGATCTATGGTTTTGGCGTATTTTCTTCCAGTTTTGGGGGTGATGCCATTTTTGTTTGGGGTGTTTTCTAAGGTTTTTGGGGTCTCTGTTGGGTTTTGTTGGGTTCTTGTTGGTCATCGTGTTGGAAAAGTGTAAATTGTGGGTTTTGGAGAAGATCAGGTAGGTTTAGGGTGGTTTTGGGGTGGATCTATGGTTTTGGCGGATTTTCTTCCAGTTTTGGGGTTGATGCCATTCTTGTTTGGGGTGTTTTTGACGTTTTTTGGGGTCTCTGTTGGGTTTTGTTGGTTTCTCGTTGGTCATCGTGTTGGAAAAGGGTAAATTGTGGGTTTTGGAGAAGATCAGGTAGGTTTAGGGTGGTTTTGGGGTGGATCTATGGTTTTGGCGTATTTTCTTCCAGTTTTGGGGGTGATGCCGATATTTGTTGGGGTGTTTTTGACGTGTTTTGGGGTCTCCATTAGGTTTTGTTGTGTTCTTGTTTGTCAGTATGTTAAATAGGAGTGGATTGTGGGTTTTGGAGAACATCAGGTAGGTGTAGGGTGGTTTTGGGGTGGATCTATGGTTTTGGGGGATTTTCTTCCAGTTTTGGGGGTGATGCCGATATTTTTTGGGGTGTTTTTGACGTGTTTTGGGGTCTCCATTAGGTTTTGTTGTGTTCTTGTTTGTCATTATGTTAAATAGGAGTGGATTGTGGGTTTTGGAGAACATCAGGTAGGTTTAGGGTGGTTTTGGGGTGGATCTATGGTTTTGGCGGATTTTCTTCGAGTTTTGGGGGTGATGCCGTTCTTGTTTGGGGTGTTTTTGACGTTTTTTGGGGTCTCTGTTGGGTTTTGTTGTGTTCTCGTTGGTCATCGTGTTGGAAAAGTGTAAATTGTGGGTTTTGGAGAACATCAGGTAGGTGTAGGGTAGTTTTGGGGTGGATCTATGGTTTTGGGGGAATTTCTTCCAGTTTTGGGGGTGATGCCATTTTTGTTTGGGGTGTTTTTTAATGTTTTTGGGGTCTCTGTTTGGTTTTGTTGGGTTCTCGTTGGTCATCATGGTGGAAAAGTGTAAATTGTGGGTTTTGGAGAACATCAGGTAGGTTTAGGGTGGTTTTGAGGTGGATATAAGGTACTCAGTTTTTTTTTTTTTTTTGAGGGGGGGGGGGATGATCCTGGACTTTTTGTGTTGTTTTTGACGTGTTTTGGGGTCTCCATTAGGTTTTGTTGGGTTCTCGTTAGTCATTATGGTGGAAAAGGGTAAATTGTGGGTTTTGGAGAACATCAGGTAGGTTTAGGGTGGTTTTGGGGTGGATCTATGGTATTGGCGTATTTTCTTCCAGTTTTGGGGGTGATACCGATATTTTTGGGGTGTTTTTGACGTGTTTTGGGGTCTCATTAGGTTTTGTTGTGTTCTTGTTTGTCATTATGTTAAATAGGAGTGGATTGTGGGTTTGGAGAAGATCAGGTGTGTTTAGGGTGGTTTTGGGGTGGATCTATGGTTTTGGTGTATTTTCTTCCAGTTTTGGGGGTGATGCCGATATTTTTGGGGTGTTTTTGACGTGTTTTGGGGTCTCCATTAGGTTTTGTTGGGTTCTTGTTTGTCATTATGTTAAATAGGTGTGGATTGTGGGTTTTGGAGAACATCAGGTAGGTTTAGGGTGGTTTTTGGGGTGGATCTATGGTTTTGGCGGATTTTCTTCCAGTTTTGGGGGTGATGCCGTTCTTGTTTGGGGTGTTTTTGACGTTTTTTGGGGTCTCTGTTGGGTTTTGTTGGGTTCTCGTTGGTCATCGTGTTGGAAAAGTGTAAATTGTGGGTTTTGGAGAAGATCAGGTAGGTTTCGGGTGGTTTTGGGGTGGATCTATGGTTTTGGGGGATTTTCTTCCAGTTTTGGGGGTGATGCCATTTTTGTTTGGGGTGTTTTTTAATGTTTTTGGGGTCTCTGTTTGGTTTAGTTGGGTTCTCGTTGGTTATCGTGTTGGAAAAGGGTAAATTGTGGGTTTTGGAGAACATCAGGTAGGTTTCGGGTGGTTTTGGGGTGGATCTATGGTTTTGGGGGATTTTCTTCCAGTTTTGGGGGTGATGCCATTTTTGTTTGGGGTGTTTTTTAAGGTTTTGGGGTCTCTGTTTGGTTTTGTTGGGTTCTTGTTGGTCATCAGGGTGGAAAAGTGTAAATTGTGGGTTTTGTAGAAGATCAGGTAGGTTTAGGGTGGTTTTGGGGTGGATATATGGTACTCAGTTTTTTTTTTGTTTTTTTTTTTGGGGGGGGGATAATCCTGGACTTTTTGTGTTGTTTTTTACGTGTTTTGGGATCTCCCTTGTGTTTCATTTGTTTTTCCATGGTCATCGTGTTGTAAAAGGGTAAATTGTGGGTTTTGGAGAACTTCAGGTAGGTTTAGGGGGACTTTTCGCGTGGATTCATGGTATTTGGGGTTTTCTTCTATTTTGGAGAGTGATCCTCTCCTTTCTTCGTGTGATTTTGAAGTGTTTTGGGGTTTCCGCTGCGTTTCGTTGAGTTCCTAATGCGTTTTATGGTGGTTGGGAGTGTGCTTTGGGATTAGGAGAACATCAGGTAGGTTTAGGGTGTCCTTGGGGTGGATCTATGGTATTTGGGGTTTTCTTCCAGTTTTGGGGGTGATGCCGATATTTTTTGGGGTGTTTTTAACGTGTTTTGGGGTCTCCATTAGGTTTTGTTGGGTTCTCGTTGGTCATCATTTTGGAAAAGGGTAAATTGTGGGTTTTGGAGAAGATCAGGTAGGTTTAGGGTGGTTTTGGGGTGGATCTATGGTTTTGGCGTATTTTCTTCCAGTTTTGGGGGTGATGCCGATATTTGTTGGGGTGTTTTTGACGTGTTTTGGGGTCTCCATTAGGTTTTGTTGTGTTCTTGTTTGTCATTATGTTAAATAGGTGTGGATTGTGGGTTTTGGAGAACATCAGGTGGGTTTAGGGTGGTTTTGGGGTGGATCTATGGTTTTGGTGTATTTTCTTCCAGTTTTGGGGGTGATTCCGATATTTTTTGGGGTTTTTTTTGACGTGTTTTGGGGTCTCTGTTGGGTTTTGTTGGGTTCTTGTTGGACATTATGTTAAATAGGTGTGGATTGTGGGTTTTGGAGAAGATCAAGTAGGTTTAGGGTGGTTTTGTGGTGGATCTATGGTTTTGGCGGATTTTCTTCGAGTTTTGGGGGTGATGCCGTTCTTGTTTGGGGTGTTTTTGACGTTTTTTGGGGTCTCTGTTGGGTTTTGTTGGGTTCTCGTTGGTCATCGTGTTGGAAAAGGGTAAATTGTGGGTTTTGGAGAACATCAGGTAGGTTTAGGGTGGTTTTGTGGTGGATCTATGGTTTTGGCGTATTTTCTTCCAGTTTTGGCGTTGATGCCGATATTTTTTGGGGTGTTTTTGACGTGTTTTGGGGTCTCCATTAGGTTTTGTTGGGTTCTTGTTTGTCATTATGTTAAATAGGAGTGGATTGTGGGTTTTGGAGAACATCAGGTAGGTTTAGGGTGGTTTTGGGGTGGATCTATTGTTTTGGCGTATTTTCTTCCAGTTTTGGGGGTGATGCCGATATTTTTTGGGGTGTTTTTGACGTGTTTTTGGGGTCTCTGTTGGGTTTTGTTGTGTTCTCGTTGGTCATTATGTTAAATAGGTGTGGATTGTGGGTTTTGGAGAACATCAGGTAGGTTTAGGGTGGTTTTGGGGTGGAACTATGGTTTTGGTGGATTTTCTTCGAGTTTTGGGGGTGATGCCATTCTTGTTTGGGGTGTTTTTGACGTTTGTTTGGGTCTCTGTTGGGTTTTGTTGGGTTCTCGTTTGTCATCGTGTTGGAAAAGTGTAAATTGTGGGTTTTGGAGAACATCAGGAAGGTTTAGGGTGGTTTTGGTGTGGATCTATGGTATTTGGAGTTTTCTTCTATTTTTTGGCGTGATCCTGTTCTTTTTTGTGTTGTTTTTGACGTGTTTTGGGGTCTCTGTTTGGTTTTGTTGGGTTCTCGTTGGTCATCGTGTTGGAAAAGCGTAAATTGTGGGTTTTGGAGAACATCAGGTAGGTTTAGGCTGGTTTTGGGGTGGATCTATGGTTTTGGCGGATTTTCTTCCAGTTTTGGGGGTGATGCCGATATTTGTTGGGGTGGTTTTGACGTGTTTTGGGGTCTCCATTAGGTTTTGTTGGGTTCTTGTTGGACATTATGTTAAATAGGTGTGGATTGTGGGTTTTGGAGAAGATCAGTAGGTTTAGGGTGGTTTTGGGGTGGATCTATGGTTTTGGCGGATTTTCTTCGACTTTTGGGGGTGATGCCATTTTTGTTTGGGGTGTTTTTTAATGTTTTTGGGGTCTCTGTTTGGTTTTGTTGGGTTCTCGTTGGTCATCATGGTGGAAAAGGGTAAATTGTGGGTTTGTAGAATATCAGGTAGATTTAGGGTGGTTTTGGGGTGGATATATGGTATTTATGGTTTTCTTCCAGTTTTGGGGGTGATGCCGTTCTTTTTTGGGGTGTTTTTAACGTGTTTTGGGGTCTCCGTTGGGTTTTGTTGGGTTCTCCTTGGTCATTATGTAAAATAGGATTGGATTGTGGGTTTTGGAGAACATCAGGTGGGTTTAGGGTGGTTTTTGGCGTGTATGTATGGTTTTGGGGGATTTTCTTTCAGTTTTGGGGGTTATCTCGTTTTTATTTAGTTGTGTTTTTGACTGTGTTCTGGGTTCTCCTTTGGGTTTTAGTTTGGTTCTTGTTCGTCATCATGGTGAAAAAGTGTAAATTGTGGGTTTTGGAGAACATCAGGTAGGTTTAGGGTGTCTTTGGGGTCGATCTATGGTATTTGGGGTTTTCTTCTCTTTTTTGTCATGATCCTGTTTATTTTTGCGGTGTTTTGGACGTGTTTTGGGGTCTCCGTTGGGTTTTGTTGTGTTCTTGTTGGTCATTATGTTAAATAGGAGTGGATTGTGGGTTTTGGAGAAGATCAGGTAGGTTTAGGGTGGTTTTGGGGTGGATCTATGGTTTTGGCGTATTTTCTTCCAGTTTTGGGGTTGATGCCGATATTTGTGGGGTGTTTTTTGACGTGTTTTGGGGTCTCCATTAGGTTTTGTTGTGTTCTTGTTTGTCAATTATTTAAATAGGAGTGGATTGTGGGTTTTGGAGAAGATCAGGTAGGTTTAGGGTGGTTTTGGGGTGGATCTATGGTTTTGGCGGATTTTCTTCGACTTTTGGGGGTGATGCCGTTCTTGTTTGGGGTGTTTTTGACGTTTTTTGGGGTCTCTGTTGGGTTTTGTTGGGTTCTCGTTGGTCATCGTGTTGGAAAAGGGTAAATTGTGGGTTTTGGAGAACATCAGGTAGGTGTTGGGTGGTTTTGGGGTGGATCTATGGTTTTGGGGGATTTTCTTCCAGTTTTGGGGGTGATGCCATTTTTGTTTGGGGTGTTTTTTAATGTTTTTGGGGTCTCTGTTTGGTTTTGTTGGGTTCTCGTTGGTCATCATGTTGGAAAAGTGTAAATTGTGGGTTTTGTAGAATATCAGGTAGATTTAGGGTGGTTTTGGGGTGGATATATGGTATTTATGGTTTTCTTCCAGTTTTGGGGGTGATGCCGTTCTTTTTGGGGTGTTTTTAACGTGTTTTGGGGTCTCCGTTGGGTTTTGTTGGGTTCTCGTTGGTCATTATGTAAAATAGGTGTGGATTGTGGGTTTTGGAGAACATCAGGTAGGTTTAGGGTGTCTTTGGGGTCGATCTATGGTATTTGGGGTTTTCTTCTCTTTTTTGTCATGATCCTGTTTATTTTTGCGTTGTTTTGGACGTGTTTTGGGGTCTCCGTTGGGTTTTGTTGTGTTCTTGTTGGTCATTATGTTAAATAGGAGTGGATTGTGGGTTTTGGAGAAGATCAGGTAGGTTTAGGGTGGTTTTGGGGTGGATCTATGGTTTTGGCGTATTTTCTTCCAGTTTTGGGGTTGATGCCGATATTTGTTGGGGTGTTTTTGACGTGTTTTGGGGTCTCCATTAGGTTTTGTTGTGTTCTTGTTTGTCATTATGTTAAATAGGAGTGGATTGTGGGTTTTGGAGAACATCAGGTAGGTTTAGGGTGGTTTTGGGGTGGATCTATGGTTTTGGTGTATTTTCTTCGAGTTTTGGGGGTGATGCCGTTCTTGTTTGGGGTGTTTTTGACGTTTTTTGGGGTCTCTGTTGGGTTTTGTTGGGTTCTCGTTGGTCATCGTGTTGGAAAAGGGTAAATTGTGGGTTTTGGAGAAGATCAGGTAGGTTTAGGGTGGTTTTGGGGTGGATCTATGGTTTTGGGGGATTTTCTTCCAGTTTTGGGGGTGATGCCATTTTTGTTTGGGGTGTTTTTTAATGTTTTTGGGGTCTCTGTTTGGTTTTGTTGGGTTCTCGTTTGTCATCATGGTGGAAAAGGGTAAATTGTGGGTTTTGGAGAAGATCAGGTAGGTTTAGGGTGGTTTTGGGGTGGATATATGGTAGTCAGTTTTTTTTTTTTTTTTTTTTTTTTTGGGGGGGGGGGGATGATCCTGGACTTTTTGTGTTGTTTTTGACGTGTTTTGGGGTCTCCGTTGTGTTTCATTTGGTTTTCCATGGTCATCGTGTTGTAAAAGGGTAAATTGTGGGTTTTGGAGAACTTCAGGTAGGTTTAGGGGGACTTTTCGCGTGGATTCATGGTATTTGGGGTTTTCTTCTATTTTGGAGAGTGATCCTCTCCTTTCTTCGTGTGATTTTGAAGTGTTTTGGGGTTTCCGTTGCGTTTCGTTGAGTTCCT
>NW_028180861.1:0-27803 GCF_964211825.1 Aythya ferina
GGGGGGTAACGGGGGCGGCAGGGGGGGTGGGAGCAAAGGGGGGGGGCGGAGGAGGAGGAGGCTCGGCGGAGGAAGGCGGCGGGGTGGCCCCCGGGGGGTCCCCGGGGGGGTCGGGGGCGAGGAGCTCGGTGGGGGGCAAGGAGTTGGCGGCGAAGGTCTCGGCGGCGGGGAGGAGGCGGAAATCGGGCTCGGGGGGGGGCGGCGGGGGGGCTTCGGGGGGGGCGGGGAAGCCCCCGAAATAAGGGTCGGGTTGGGGGTAGGCCGGGGGGGTGGCGGGGATGGAGGAGGAGGAGGAGGAGGTGGTGGAGGAGGAAGAGGAGGAGGAGGAGGAGGAGGAGGAGGAGGAAGGGGGGGGGGGCGGCGTGGCTTCGTCTTCGCGGGGGGTGCGGCGGCGGTGGGAGGAGGAGGAGGAGGAGGAGGAGGAGGAGGAGGAAGGCAGGCGGGCGTCGGCGGAGGCGTGGCGTTGGTAGCGGCCGTAGGGCAGGTAGGGGTCGGAGGGGCGGAAGGGCTGGGGGGGGGCGGCCGAGGGGCGGCGGGGGAAGAAGGGGTCGGCCGGGAAGGGGTGTCTGCGGGGGGGGGGGGGAGAGGGGGTGAGGAAAGAAAAAAATTAAAAAAAAACATTAAAAAGCCATAAAAACGCAACAGCGCGACACAAAGACCCAGAAAAAAACATTAAAAACCCATATAAAACCCATAAAAACCCATAAAAACCCATAAAAACCCATAAAAACCCATAAAAACCCATAAAAACCCATAAAAACCCAACAGCGCGACACAAAAACCTATAAAAACCCACTAAAAACCCACTAAAAACCCATAAAAACCCATAAAAACCCATAAAAACCCATAAAAACCCATAAAAACCCCATAAAAACCCCATAAAAACCCATAAAAACCCATAAAAACCCATAAAAACCCAACAGCGCGACACAAAAACCCATAAAAACCCACTAAAAACCCATATAAAACCCATAAAAACCCATAAAAACCCATATAAAACCCATAAAAACCCATAAAAACCCATAAAAACCCATAAAAACCCATAAAAACCCATAAAAACCCATAAAAACCCATAAAAACCCATTAAAAAAAACCCATAAAAACCCATAAAAAAAAAAACATAAAAACCCATAAAAAAAAACCCACAAAAACCCATAAAAAAAAACCCATAAAAACCCATAAAAACCCATAAAAACCCATAAAAACCCATAAAAACCCATAAAAACCCATAAAAACCCATAAAAACCCAACAGCGCGACACAAAAACCTATAAAAACCCATATAAAACCCATAAAAACCCATAAAAACCCATAAAGACCCAACAGCGCGACCCAAAAACCCAGAAAAACCCAACAGCGCGGCCCAAAAACCCAACAACGCAGCCCAAAAACCCATAAAAACCCAGCAACAAAACTCAAAAACCCATAAAAACCCAACTCCGAAACCCTAAACCCAATGGCGCGGCCCCAAAACCCAGAAAAACCCAACAACAAAACTCAAAAACCCATGAAAACCCAACGGCGTGACCCAAAAAGCCATAAAAACCCAATGGCGTGACCCAAAAAAACAAAAAACCACAACAGCGCGGCCCAAAAACCCATAAAATCCCATTAAAAACCCATATAAAAACCATAAAAACCCATTAAAAACCCATAAAAACCCAACAGCGCGACACAAAAACCCATAAAAATACAATGGCGTGACCAAAATCCCAACAATGTGACCCAAAAACCCATAAAAACCCAACTCCGAAACCCAAAACACAATGGCGTGACCCAAAAACCCATAAAAACCCAACAGTGTGACCCAAAAACCCATAAAAAAACAACGGCTTGACCCAAAAAGCCATAAAAACCCAATGCTGCAGCCCAAAAACCCATAAAAACTCAACTCCGAAACCCAAAACCCAACGATGTGACCCAAAAACCCATAAAAAAAATAGAAACCCATAAAAACCCATATAAAAAACATAAAAACCCATTAAAAACCCATAAAAACCCAACAGTACAGCCCAAAAAAACATAAAAACCCAACTGCGTGGCCCAAAAACCCAACACGGTGGCCCAAAAACCATAAAAACTCAACGATGTGACCAAAAACCCATAAAAACCCAATGGCGTGGCCCTCAAAAATCATAAAAACCCAGCGATGAGACCCAAAAACCGAACGACGAGACCCAAAAACCACCAAGAAACCCAATGATGTGACCAGAAACTCATAAAAACCCAACTTTGAGACCCAAAACCCAAAAATGCGGCCCAAAAAAAACCATAAAAACCCAACCCTGAGACCCAAAACTCAACAACGCGGCCTAAAAAAAACCCAAAACCCCAAAACCCAATAACCTGACCCCAAAAACCCAACTCAAATGCACACCAAAACCCGATGACCCCAAAACCAGCCAAGCCGAAAAACCCAACACGACCCCAAAACCCCACAACGCGACCCCCAACCCAAGAACCCACCAACCCCAAAACCCAAGAACCTGACCCCAAAACCCAACTCAAACTCTCCCCAAAACCCTGACAATCCCAAAAACCCAACAACCCCAAAACCTCAAAAACCCCAAAACCCCCCAAAACCCTAAAATCCAAAACCCGACCCCAAAACCACCAAAACCTTCAAACCTGACCCCCAAACTGACCCCAAAACCCCCAAACCGACCCCAAAACCCCCAAACTGACCCCAAAACCCCCAAACCGACCCCAAAACCCCAAAAATGACCCCAAAACCCCAAAAACGACCCCAAAACCCCCCAAAAAAACCCCAAATCGGTGCCCCCGTTACCTTCCGGCCCCGTATGCGGTGTCCTGGCCGTAGGCGGTGCCGCGGGTGCCGTAGGGGGCGCCGGGGGGCTGGAAGGGGCCGAAGCCCCCCCGGGGGGCTCGGGGGTCCCGTTGCCGGGGGTGCTCCCGGAGCCGAAGGCGCTGTCGGCGGAGTGCCGCCGGCGGGACTCGGGCTGGGGGGGGCAAAAAAGGGTGTTGGGGGGGGGTAAATACCCCCCCGGGGGGCAGATGGGGGTGTTGGGGGGCAATAAATGGCCCCTGGGGGGTAAATGGGGGTGTTTGGGGGGGGTTAAATGCCCCCCAGGGGGGAAATGGGGGTGTTGGGGGGCAATAAATGGCCCCCGGGGGACAAATGGGGGTGTTTGGGGGGGTTAAATACCCCCCAGGGGGCAAATGGGGGTGTTTGGGGGAGGTTAAATGCCCCACAGGGGGCAAATGGGGGAGTTGGGGGGCAATAAATGTCCCCCAGGGGGGAAATGGGGGAGTTGGGGGGGGTAAATACCCCCTGGGGGAAGAAATTGGGGGATTTGGGGGGGGTTAAATGCCCCCCAGGGGGGAAATGGGGTTGAGGTAAGGGGTAAAAAGGGGATAGGGGGGGTAAAAGTGGGATTGGGGGGGGTAAATACCCCCCAGGGGGGAAATGGGGGTGTTGGGGGGGGGTTAAATGCCCCCCAGGGGGGAAATGGGGTTGAGGTAGGGGGTAAAAAGGGGATTGGGGGGGGTAAAAGTGGGATTGGGGGGGGGTAAATACACCCCGGGGGGCAAATGGGGGAGTTGGGGGGGGGGTAAATACCCCCCCGGGGCGGAAATAGGGTGGAGATAACGGGGTGGGGGCCCCAACCCAGACCCTATAACAATGGGGGGGGCACGGGGCAACCCCCAAAGACCCCAAACCCCAAAAATTTGGGGGGGGGGGCAGGGGGGGCCCCCCCTTACCGCCTCCGCCTTGTCCCCCGGCGTCGCCTTGCCCCCGGTGGGGACGGTTTGGGGCGTGTAGGCCCCATTGACAATGAGCTCGTAGTACTTCATCCGCTGCTGCCCTATAAGGGAATTAGAGGGTTTTGGGGTTAAAAACCCTAAAAATGGAGCATTTGGGAGCTTACGGGAACAAAAACCCTACAAAAATGAGCATTTTTGGTGTTAGAAGCGCAAAAATCCTACAAAAGGAGCAATAAAACCGGGTGACAATGAGCTCGTAGTACTTCATCCGCTGCTGCCCTATAAGGGAATTGGAGGGTTTTGGGGTTAAAAACCCTAAAAATGGAGCATTTGGGAGCTTACAGGAACAAAAACCCTACAAAAATGAGCATTTCTGACGTTAGAAGCGCAAAAATCCTACAAAAGGAGCAATAGGACCCGGTGACAATGAGCTCGTAGTACTTCATCCGCTGCTGCCCTATAAGGGAATTGGAGGGTTTTGGGGTTAAAAACCCTAAAAAAGGAGCGTTTGGGATGTTAAGGTCACAATAACCCTAAAAAAAATGAGCATTTTGAAGTTTAGGGTCAGAAAACCCTAAAAAAGGAGCGTTTGGCAGTTGATTAGCTCAAAATACTTCATTTTCTGCTTCCCTGCTGCGAAAATTCACAGGATTTTGGTTGCGCAAAACCCCAAAAAATGATCTTTGGGGATTTTAGGAACACAAAACCCTAAAAAAGGAGAATTTGGGATTTTAGGGGTGCAAAACCCTAAAAAGGAGCATTTGGCCCCATTGACAATGAGCTTGTAGTACTTCATCCTTTGCTTCCCTATAGGGGAAGATTATAGGATTTTGGTTGCGTGAAACCCCAAAAAATGATCTTTGGGGATTTTTAGAGGCACAAAACCCTAAAAAAGGATATTTTGGGGATTTTTGGGTCACAAAACACTAAAAAAGGAGCATTTGTCCCGCTGACGATGAGCTTGGAATACTTTCCCTACTGCGAAAATTCACAGGATTTTGGTTGCGCGAAACCCCGAAAATCCCTTTTTGGGATTTCTACCCCCGGCCGAAACCCCAAAAAAGGCGTTTTTTGCCCCGAAAGCGAGGAGAAAAAGCAGACCTTTGATGTCGAGCTGCACGTGGATGACGTTGCCCATGACGGGGGTGTTGTGGAGGTGCTTGACGGTCTCCTTGGCGCCGCGGGTGCTGGCGAAGAGGACGCGGGCGAGGCCGAGGTGCTTGCGGGTTTTGGGGTGCAATAGGATCTCCACCTCCTCCACTTCCCCGTATTTTCGGCACATTTCGGCCAAAAACGCCTCGCGGACGTTGTCGTTCAGCCGGGCGAAGGTCACCTCCTTCAGCGGGATCTGGCCCACGTAGAACTCGTCCAGCTGCGGGGTGGGAAGAGGGGAGAGGGGAACCCCAAATGACGGTTAAAATCATCAAATCCCAATTGAAATCCCAAAATCCCCGTTAAAATCCCATTAAAATCCCCAAATCCCCATTAAAATCCCTGTTAAAATCCCCAAATCCCCATTAAAATCCCATTAAAATCCCCAAATCCCCGTTAAAACCCCATTAAAATCCCCAAATCCCCATTGAAATCCCTCTTACAATCCCCAAATCCCCATTGAAATCCCCAAATCCCCATTGAAATCCCAAAATCCCCATTAAAATCCCATTAAAATCCCCAAATCCCCATTAAAATCCCATTAAAATCCCCAAATCCCCATTAAAATCCCCATTGGGATCCCCAAATCCCAATTAAAATCCCATTGAAATCCCCAAATTTCCATTAAAATCCCATTAAAATCCCCATTGAAATCCCAAAATCCCCATTAAAATCCCATTAAAATCCCCAAATCCCCATTAAAATCCCATTAAAATCCCCAAATCCCAATTAAAATCCCATTAAAATCCCCAAATCCCCGTTAAAATCCCCATTGGGATCCCCAAATCCCAATTAAAATCCCCAAATCCCAATTAAAATCCCATTAAAATCCCCAAATCCCCGTTAAAACCCCATTAAAATCCCCAAATCTCCATTAAAATCCCATTAAAATCTCCAAATCCCCATTAAAATCCCCATTGGGATCCCCAAATGCCAATTAAAATCACCAGATCCCAACTAAAATCCTCAAATCCTGTTGGGATCCCCAAATTGCAGTGAAATTTCAAGATCCCGTTGAGATCCCAAGATCCCCTTGAGATCCCCAAAACCCCATCGAGATCCCAAAACCCTGATGAAATCCCAAGATGCCGTTGAGATCCCAAAAATGTCATTGAAAACCCCAAACCCCACTGAGATCCCAAGATCCCATTGAAAACCCCAAGATCCCATTGAGATCCCCAAAATCCCACTGAAACCCCAAGATCCCATTGAGATCCCCCAGTCCCATTGAAATCCCAAGATCCCGTTGAGATCCCAAAACCACGATGAAACCCCAAGATCCCATTGAGATCCCCAAGATCCCAATGAAAATCCCCAAAACCGTTAAGATCCCAAGATCCAGTTGAGATCCCCAAGATCCCACTGAAAATCCCAAACCCTGTTGAGATCCCAAGATCCCGTTGAGATCCTAAGATCCCCCTCGGGATCCCAAATCCCATCAAGATCCCAAGATCCCACTGAAATCCCCCAAACCCCACCAAAACCCCAAGATCCCACTAAAATCCCAAGATCCCATTGAAATCCCAAAACCCCGCTGAGATCCCAAAACCTCATGGAAATTCCCAAATCCCACTGAGATCCCAAAACCCCAATGAAACGCCAAATCCCGCTGAAACCCCAAAAAGCCCCAAACTCACCTTAAATTTGGGGACGGGCAAGGAGAGGTCGCGGTGCTTGGCCCAGATGCGGCGGGGCCGCGGGTCCCGCACGTCGCCCTCGGGGCGGTACCCGGAATCCTATAGGGGAAATCAGGGTGAACACCTCCCCGAAAACCCCAAAACCACCCCAAAATTATCTTAGGGGGTTCGTCCATCCCAAAACGTTGACGTACGACCCCATAAATGCCCCCAAAATATCCCGATTGCCCTATTTATAGGGTTTCCCAAATAATCGAGCACCTATAGGATGGTTTTGGGGTCCCTACTGGGCATTTATGGGGCACCCCAAATTGTGAGAAGCCTCAAAACCCCAAATATTCATTTACAAACCCCAAAAACACCCCAAAATATCCTCAATTATGGGGTTTCCCAGACTATAAGGCACTTTTAGGATAATTTTGGGGTCCTCATTAGATATTTATGGGGCACCCCAAATTGTGAGGGCCCTCAAAACCCCAAATATTAACTTCCAACCCCCTTAAACACCCCAAAATCTCTTCAATTATGGGGTTTCCTGGACTATAAATCACTTTTAGAACAATTTTAGGGTCTCTATTAAACATTTACGGGACACCCCAAACCTTGAGGAGCCTCAAAAACCCAAATATTGATTTACAAACCCCCAAAACACCCCAAAATATCCTCAATTATGGGGTTTCCCAAACTATAAATTACTTTCAGGATGATTTTGGGGTTCCCATTGGATATTTATAGGGCACCCCAAACCGTGAAGAGCCTCAAAACCCCAAATATTCGTTTACAAACCCCACAAACACCCCAAAATACCCTTAATTATGGGGTTTCCTGGACTATAAATCACTTTTAGGACAATTTTAGGGTCCCTATTAGACACTTATGGGGCACCCCAAATTGTGAGGACCCTCAAAACCCCAAATAATCATTTACAAACCCCTTAAACACCCCCAAAAAAAACCCCAAAACCCCATAACCCATTTATATGATTTTCTCCCCCTTAACATTACAGGGGGGGGGGCGCTCCGTTTGCGGGGCCGCTTCTCATTAACGGTAAGGGCTATTAACGAGCGGAAGGTCTCGTTAGCGAGGTGAGAGTCCGCTTAATTAGCGGGGGGCGTTAATTATCCGGGGGGGCACTCACGGGGACGCTGAAGTGGACGCCATCGTAGCGGTAGACTTTTTGGGGGGCGCGGCGCAGCGCGGGGTCCACCAGCAGCTTGTAGCTGCGCCAGGGCGCGCTGGGGGCCCGCTGGCTCTCAGCCCCCGGCTCCGGCTCCATTCTGCCTCATTGACACTGGGGGGTCAAAAAAAAAAGGGGTCAGGGGGGTGGTCGCAACCCTATAAACCCCCCCTGGTACCCACAGGTTGCTTTGACCCCGTAAATTCAACACAAAGTACAAGGATTCCTTCATAATCCCATAATTTCTCTCGTAATCCTATAAATTCGCACACAAAACCCATAAATGTTACTCTCAAATCCCCCCAAATCCCACAGATTTTACTCTCAAACACAAATCCCACCCAAACCCCATTAATTCCCCCTCAAACCCCATAAATCCCCTCATAAACCCACAAATTTTACCCCCAAACCCCACAAATCCCCCCCAAACCCCATAAATTTTACTCTCAAACCCCACAAATCCCCCCCAAACCCCATTGATTCCCCCTCAAACCCCCCCAAACCCCATAAATTTTACTCTCAAACCCCACAAATCCCCCCCAAACCCCATTGATTCCCCCTCAAACCCCCCCAAACCCCATAAATTTTACTCTCAAACCCCACAAATCCCCCCCAAACCCCATTAATTCCCCTTCAAACCCCAAAGATCCCCCCAAACCCCATAAATCCCCCCATAAGCCCACAAATTTTACCCCCAAACCCCACAAATTCCCCCAAACCCTATAGATCTCCCCCTCAAGCCCCACAAATACCCCCCAAACCCCACAAATTTTACTCTCAAACCTGACAAATCCCCCCAAAACCCCAAAAATCCCCCCGTAACTCCCCTTCAAACCCCAAAGATCCCCCCCAAACCTCACAGATCTGCCCCCAAAACGCCATAAATTCCCCCAAACCCCACTATTTACTTCAACTCCCCAATATTTTCCTCAGTCCCCCCAAAATTTACCTCAGCCCTCCCCCACAATCCCCTCACACCGACTTTCCCCCAAAATCCCAAATATTTACCTCAGCCCCCCAAAATTCCCTCACCCCCCCCCCCCGCCCGGATCCCCTCACACCAACTTTCCCTCCAAAATCTCAAAATTTACCTCAACCCCCCCAAATTTACCTCAGACCCCCCCCGATCCCCTCACACCCACTTTTCCCCCGAAATCCCCAATTTTTACCTCAATCCCCCCAAAATTTACCTCAGCCCCCCCAAATTTACCTCAGACTCCCCCCCCCACAATCCCCTCACACCAATTTTCCCTCCAAAATCCCCAATATTTACCTCAGCCCCCCAAATTCACCTCAGCCCCCCCGTTCCTCTCAGGCCCCCAATATTTCCCTCAGACCCCCCCCAATCCCCTCACACCCACTTTTTCCCCAAATTCCCCAATATTTACCTCAGACCCCCCCCAAATTCACCTCAGACTCCCCCCCCACAACCCCCCTCACACCAATTTTCCCTCCAAAACCCCCAATATTTACCTCAGCCCCCCCAAATTTACCTCAGCCCCCCCCAAATTTACCTCAGTTTTTCACTACTTACCTCAGCCCCCCCCCTCAAGATCCCCTCACACCAACTTTTTCCTCAAATTCCCCAAAATTTACCTCAGACCCCCCCCAAAATTTACCTCAGACTCCCCCCGCTCCCCTCACACCAATTTTGCCCCAAAATCCCCAATATTTACCTCAGCCCCTCAAAAATTTACCTCAGCCCCCCAGTCCCCTCACACCGACTTTCCCTCCAAAACTCCCAATATTTACCTCAGCCCCCCCAATTTTACCTCAACTCCCCCCAAATTTACCTCAGCCCCCCCCCGGTTCCTCTCACCGCAATTTTTCTCTTGAAACCCCAATTTTTACCTCAACCCCCCCAAATTTACCTCAACCCCCCCCAAATTTACCTCAGCCCCCCCCAATCCCTCCACACCGACTTTCCCTCCAAAACCCCCAATATTTACCTCAGACCCCCCAAATTTTCCTCAGCTCTCCCCAAATTTACCTCAGCCACCCCCCATTCCCCCTCACCCCAACTTTTCCCTGGGACCCCCCAAATTTCCCTCACCCCCCCAAAATTTCCCTCAACCCCCCTGTCCCCCTGAACCCCCCCGTCCCTCTCAACCCCCTCAAGCCCCCCAATTCCCCTCAGCCCCCCCATTTCCCCCTCACCCCAACTTTTCCCTGGAACGCCCCAAATTTACCTCAGCCCCCCCAAATTTACCTCAGCCCCCCTGCTCCCCTCAACCCCCCCTGTCCCCCTAAACCCCCTCAGCCCCCCACGTCCCCCTCACCCCAACTTTTCCCTGAGACCCCCCAAATTTCCCTCATCCCCCCAAAATTTCCCTCACCTCCCCAAATTTCCCTCAGCCCCCCCAAATTCCCCTCACCCCCCCAAATTTCCCTCAACCCCCCCTGTCCCCCTGAACCCCCCTGTCCCCCTAAACCCCCTCAGCCCCCCCACGCCCCCCTCACCCCAACTTTTCCCTGGAACCCCCCAAATTTCCCTCACCCCCCCAAATTCCCCCCAACCCCCCCAAATCCCCCTCAAACCCCCCCAATCCCCCTCCCCCCCCTCCCCTCACACCCCCCTCACCCCCCCTTCCCCCCCACTCCCCCTACACCCCCCCAACCCCCCCCCACCCCCAAAACCCCCCCAAATCCCCCCAAAACCCCCCCCAAAACCCCCTCCCCCCCCCCCCCTCACCTGCCCGCTGCCGCCCCCCGCGGGACGCCGGAGCCGGGCGGGGCGGGGCCGGGCGGGGTCCGACGATGACGGGGGGGGGGCGGGGGGGCTCCGGGGGGGGCGGGGCTCCGAGGGGGGGGGGCTCCAAAGCTGGGGGGGGGGGCTCCGGGGGGGGGGGCCGGGAGCGGAGCCGCCGCCGCCGCCGCCGCCGGGGCCGGGACCCGGTGAGGGGAGGGGGCGGGGAGGGAGGAGGAGGAGGGGGCGTGGCCAACGGCGGAGCTCGCGGGGATTATCGCGAGAGCGAAGGCGAGCCGCACTTTCGACACGGAAGCGAAGCGCTCCCCGCACCCCTTTTCCTTATCAAAGCCGCTCCGTTATCACCCCCTCCACTTTTAAACCCACCCCCTCCGCGATAAACCCCCCCGTAACGACCTGCGTCGTCGCCGCAGCGATAAGGACGGCGATATCTAGTGGCGAATCTGCCGATAGCCCCGTGGCGAATCGGCTGCTCCGCCCCTACTGCGCCGTTTGGCCCCGCTGCCTTAATATTTTTCACCGTTTCTCCGCTATTTCGCCTCACTTCCTATCCCTTCTCCCACATTTTCCCCCTTTTCTTTTAATTTTTAATTTTATTTTTAATTTGGAGCGCGTGGCGAATCTGCCGAGCGGCCGCCGCGCCCGCACTGCGCATGCGCAACGCTCGCCCAACTCCCTCCCCGCCCAACTGGCTCCCCCGCCCTCCCGCCGCGCGCTCGCACTGCGCATGCTCCGCCCCCGCCCCTCCGCCCCCGCCCTCCCAGAAGCCCGCCGCGCACGCGCAGTTCCCCGCCGTGACGCCGCCCTTTGCCCATGCAGCGCAGGGCGCATGCGCCGCTTCCCTCCTCCCCCCGCCCCCACCCGTGCGCATGCGCAGAGCCCTCCCGCCGCGCGCCCCCGCCCTGCGCAGGGCCCGGGGCTGAGGGGGCGGGGTCAGAGGGGAGATAGGCGTGGCTTGATTTGCATAAATTTGCATATCTGTGGGATTTCGGGGAAATTTAAGGCATTAATGGGAAAGGGGAGGAGCTGGGGGGGGAGCTGGGAGGGGATTCTGCGCTAAAAAGGGGGAAAATGGGGAAATTTGGGGATAATTTACGATATTCTGATATATTTTGGGCCAATTTGGGATGTTTTGGGGCAATTTGGGATGTTTTAGGATATTTGGGGGCATTTGGGGGACAACTGGGGATATTTGGGGACAGTTCGGGATGTTTTGGGGACATTTTGGGATATTTTAGGCTATTTTGGAGCTATTTGGGGCTATTTTGGGGCAATTTGGGGCTATTTCGGGGCAATTTGGGGACATTTTAGGACATTTTCTTTTGGGATATTTGGGGGACACTTTGAGCAATTTTATTTTAGGATATTTTGGGGATGTTTGGGGCCATTTGGGGCTATTTCCAACCATTTTGGGTCGTTCTGAGATATTTGGGGCCATTTTGGGACATTTCGGGCCATTTTCTTTTGAGATTTTGCAGAATATTTGGGGTCATTTTGATGGATTTGGGGGCATTTCAGGATATTTGACGATAGTTGGGGAAATTTGAGGATATTTGGGGACAATCTGGGTTATTTTGTGACATTTTGGAAAGCTTAGGGATATTTTAAGACACTTTGGGACGTTTTGGGGTATTTTTGAACATTTTGGGCTATTTGGGGACGTTTCACGGTATTTAGGGACCTTTAATTTTGGGATACTCCAGGATATTTGGGGATATTTCAGGACATTTTGGCTATTTTGGGGAGTTTAGGTTAGGGACATTTGCGGATATTGGGATATTTTGGGGACATTTTGGGATATTTTGGGAAAATTCGGGTTATTTTGGGACGTTTTCAGACCCGGACACCCCTCCCCCAACCACAAACTGACAAATTTGGGCAATTTTTTTGTTAAAAAAAAAAAAAAAAAAAAAAACAACGACCTTTTATTGGCGGAGGCGCCGCGGGGGCCCCGCCCCCCACCCTTTAAGCCCCGCCCCTTTCCAGCCCCTCCCCCCACCCCCCAAATCCCGGGAGGGGGCGTGGCCAGAAGAGGGGGGCGGGGCAGCTTTGGTCCTAAGGGGGCGGGGCCAATTTGGGGCCCCTCCCCTCCCCCCCCGGCCGCCATTCAAGTCTCGAGGATTCAAGTATAAAAGCCCCGCCCCCCGCGGCAGGAAGGGGGCGTGGCTTGCTATGACCACGCCCATAGAAGGCGGGGCTTCTACTAACCCCGCCCAGAAGGGGGCGTGGCCAAGGCGAGCCCCTCCCCCTGCCACCAAAGCTGCCCCTTCCCCTTTAAGAGCCCCCCCGTGGATCCCCGCCCACAAAGGGGTGTGGCCAATAAGCCACGCCCCTACAACCACGCCCCTTTTCTACCAAGGGGGCGTGGCCACGCAAAGCCCCGCCCCCTCCTATCCCTGAGGTTGCCCCCAGCTTGGCCACAGGAGGCGGGGCTTTGGAAGGGGGCGGGGCTTAAACAGTGGGGCGTGGTTGTGATGGGGCGGGGCTTAAGGGGGCGGGGCTTCCGAGGGGGCGTGGTCACGCTGCCCCTCCCCCATCAGTGCATAGCTTTAATGAAGGAACCTCGTTGGGGGGGGGGGGGGGGGGGAAGGGCAAAGGGGGGGTCCCCAAATTTTTTTGGGGGGTCCCAGCCCCGATTTTGGGGGGTTTTGGCCCAAATTGGGGGGTCCCAAAGTCCTGGGTGGGGTCCCCAAAATTCGAGGGGGTCCCCAAATTTTTTTGGGGGGGGGTCCCCAAAATTCTGGGGTGGGTCCCCAAAGTCCAAGCGGGGGCTCACCAGCATCCAGGGGGGTCCCCAATATTTTGGGGGGGGGGGTCCCCATCTTCTGGGGGGGGTCCTCATCTTCCTGGGGGGGGTCCCATGGTTTTGGGGGGGTCCTCGTCATCCGTGGGGGGCTCCCCAAAATTCTGGGGGGGTCCCAATGGTCCCGGGGGGGGTCCTGAAGTCCTTGGGGGACCCCAAATTCAAGGGGGGGGGTCCCCAATGGTCCTGGGGGGGTCCCCAAGTCTTCAGCGGGGGTCCTCATGTCCTGGGGGGGGCCCCAAATTCCAGGGGGTCCCCAAAAGTCCTTAGGGGGGGCCCCCATTGACGGGGGGGTCCCCATAATCTGGAGGGTGCCCCATTGGTCCTGGGGGGGTCCCCAAGTCCCTGGGGGGGTCCCCGAATTCTAGAGGGGTCCCCATTAACTGGGGGGGTCCCCAAATCCCGGAGGTGACCCCAAATCCATGGGGGGGTCCCCATTAACTGGGGGGGTCCCCAAGTCCAAGGGGGTGTCCCCAAATCCCGGGGGGGTCCCCCAAATTCCCCCCGGGGGGGCCCTGCCCTAGCTGTCCTTGAGCAGCAGCTTCTCCTCGGGGGCTCGGAAGCGGGGGGCGCCCCCCCCACCCCCACTCCCCCCACCCCCACCCCCACCCCCAATGCCGGGGGGGCCCGGGGGGGGGTTTTGGCAGAGGCGGGCGCAGGCCTCGGGGCTGACCAGGCGGCAGGAGCGGAGGTCGACGCGGCGCAGGCGGGGGCAGCGGCGGAGGGCGGGCAGGCACTGGTCGGTCAGGCGGGGGCAGCCTGGGGAGGAAGGGGTTAAAAAGGGTTTGGGGGTGGAGGAAAGGGTTAAAAACGAATTGGGGAGGAAGGGGTTAAAAAGGTTTTTTGGGGGGGTGTAGGAAGGGGTTAAAAAGGATTTGGGGAGGAAAGGGTTAAAAAGGATTCGGGGTAAGAAGGGGTTAAAAAGGATTTGGGGTAGGAAGGGGTTAAAAAAATGGGGAGGGGTTAAAAAGGGTTTGGGGAGGAAAGGGTTAAAAAGGTTTGGGGGTGGAGGAAAGGGTTAAAAACGAATTGGGGAGGAAAGGGTTAAAAAAATGGGGGTTAAAAGGGTTTTGGGGAGGAAGGGGTTAAAAGGGTTCGGGGAGGAAGGGGTTAAAAGGGTTCGGGGAGGAAGGGGTTAAAAAGGTTTGGAAGGGGGAGGAAGACGTTAAAAGGGTTTGGGGAAGAAGGGGTTAAAAAATTGGGGGTTGAAAGGGTTTTGGGGAGGAAGGGGTTAAAAGGGTTTGGGCAGGAAGGGGTTAAAAAGGATTTGGGGTAGGAAGGGGTTAAAAAATGGGGAGGGGTTAAAAAGGGTTTGGGGAGGAAGGGGTTAAAAAGATTTGGGGGAGGGGTTAAAGAGGTTTGGAGAGGAAAGGGTTAAAAAGGATTTTAGGGAGGAAGGGGTTTAAAGGGGGGGTTAAAAGGGTTTTGGGGAGGAAGGGGTTAAAAGGATTCGGGGAGGAAGGGGTTAAAAAGGGTTTGGGGGTGGAGAAAAGGGTTAAAAACAAATTGGGGAGGAAGGGGTTAAAAAAATGGGGGTTAAAAGGGTTTTGGGGAGGAAGGGGTTAAAAGGGTTTGGGGGAGGGGTTAAAGAGGTTTGGAGAGGAAGGGGTTAAAAAGGGATTTTAGGGAGGAAGGGGTTAAAAAGGGTTTGGGGAGGAAATGTCCCAAAATCTGCTGAAATGTCCCCAAAATGTCCCCAAGTGTCTCAAGATGTCCCCAGGGTGTCCCCAGGGTGCCCCAAAATGTCCCCCAGATGCCCCAAAACGTCCCCAAGATGTCTCCAAAACGCCCCAAAGTGACCCAAAATGTCCCAAAATCTGCTGAAATGTCCCCAAAACGGCCTCAACCCCCCCAAGTGTCCCAAAATGGCTCTAGAGTGTCCCCAAGGTGCCCCAAAACATCCCCCACAATGTCCCCAAAATGCCCCAATTCCTCCCCCAAAACGTCCCAAAGTGACCCAAAATGTCCCAAAATGTCCTGAAATCTCCCCAAAATGTCCCACAATGTCCTGAAATCTCCCCAAGTGTCTGAAGATGTCCCCAAGATGCCCCAAAATGTCCCCCAAGTGTCCCCAAACCCCCCCAAGATGCCCCAATTCCTCCCCCTAAACCCCCACAAAACGTCTCCAAAACCCCCTAAAATGACCCAAAATGACCCAAAATCCCCATATTTCTCCCCAAAATTCCTGAAGTGTCTCAAGATGTCCCCAAGTGTCCCAAAACGTCCCCCAAATGTCCCCAAGGTACCCCAAAATGTCCCCAGAACGTCCCCAAAACACCCCAATTCCTCCCCCCAAACGTCTCCAAAACGCCCGAAAATGACCCAAAATGACCCCAAATCCCTGTATTTCTCCCCAAAATTCCCCAAGGCCCCCCAAGCCCCCCCAAGTGCCCCAAAACATCCCCCAGATGTCCCCAAACCCCCCCAAGATGTCCCCTGAAATGTCCCCAAGACATCCCCAAAACCTTCCGAAACGCCCGAAAACGACCCAAATTTTCCCAAAATCGCCGTTTTTCACCCCAAATCACCCACCTGCCAGGTTGAGCTCGGCCAGGCAGTGGCGCAGCCCCCCCAGGGCCCCCAGGGCGCCGTCCCCGAGCCGGGCGCAGTGGCTGAGGTGGCCCCAAACCCCCCCAAACGGCCCCAAAACAGCCCCCAAACAGCCCCAAGATGTCCCCAAACGTCCTGAAATGTCCCCAAAATGTGCTGAAATGTGCCCAAAATGTCCCAAAATTGCTGAAATGTCCCCAAAACGTCCCCAAATGTTCCAAAATGTCCCAAAATGTCCCAAAATGTCCCCAACGTGCTCCAAAACGTCCCCAAAACATCCCCAAGATGCCCCAATTCCTCCCCCAAAACGCCCCCAAAACATCCCCAAATGTCCCAAAATGTCCTGAAATCTCCCCAAAATGTCCTGAAATCTCCCAAAAATGTCCCCAAGCCCCCCCAAGTGTCCCAAAATGTCCCCAGAGTGTCCCCAAGGTGTCCCAAACTCCCCCAAGATGTCCCCCAAAATGTCCCCAAGACGTCCCCAAAACCCTCCAAAACGCCCTAAAGTGACCCAAATTTTCCCAAAATGCCCGTATTTCTCCCCAAAATGTCCCCAAGTGTCTCAAGATGTCCCCAAGTGTCCCAAAATGTCCCCAAGGTGCCCCAAAATGTCCCCAGAACGTCCCCAAAACACCCCAATTCCTCCCCCCAAACGTCTCCAAAATGCCCGAAAATGACCCAAAATGCCCCAAAATCGCCGTTTTTCACCCCAAATCACCCACCTGCCAGGTTGAGCTCGGCCAGGCAGTGGCGCAGCCCCCCCAGGGCCCCCAGGGCGCCGTCCCCGAGCCGGGCGCAGTGGCTGAGGTGGCCCCAAACCCCCCCAAACGGCCCCAAAACAGCCCCCAAACAGCCCCAAGATGTCCCCAAACGTCCTGAAATGTCCCCAAAATGTGCTGAAATGTGCCCAAAATGTCCCAAAATTGCTGAAATGTCCCCAAAACGTCCCCAAATGTTCCAAAATGTCCCAAAATGTCCCAAAATGTCCCCAACGTGCTCCAAAACGTCCCCAAAACATCCCCAAGATGCCCCAATTCCTCCCCCAAAACGCCCCCAAAACATCCCCAAATGTCCCAAAATGTCCTGAAATCTCCCCAAAATGTCCTGAAATCTCCCAAAAATGTCCCCAAGCCCCCCCAAGTGTCCCAAAATGTCCCCAGAGTGTCCCCAAGGTGTCCCAAACTCCCCCAAGATGTCCCCCAAAATGTCCCCAAGACGTCCCCAAAACCCTCCAAAACGCCCTAAAGTGACCCAAATTTTCCCAAAATGCCCGTATTTCTCCCCAAAATGTCCCCAAGTGTCTCAAGATGTCCCCAAGTGTCCCAAAATGTCCCCAAGGTGCCCCAAAATGTCCCCAGAACGTCCCCAAAACACCCCAATTCCTCCCCCCAAACGTCTCCAAAATGCCCGAAAATGACCCAAAATGCCCCAAAATCGCCGTTTTTCACCCCAAATCACCCACCTGCCAGGTTGAGCTCGGCCAGGCAGTGGCGCAGCCCCCCCAGGGCCCCCAGGGCGCCGTCCCCGAGCCGGGCGCAGTGGCTGAGGTGGCCCCAAACCCCCCCAAACGGCCCCAAAACAGCCCCCAAACAGCCCCAAGATGTCCCCAAACATCCTGAAATGTCCCCAAAATGTGCTGAAATGTGCCCAAAATGTCCCAAAATTGCTGAAATGTCCCCAAAACGTCCCCAAATGTTCCAAAATGTCCCAAAATGTCCCAAAATGTCCCCAACGTGCTCCAAAACGTCCCCAAAACATCCCCAAGATGCCCCAATTCCTCCCCCAAAACGCCCCCAAAACATCCCCAAATGTCCCAAAATGTCCTGAAATCTCCCCAAAATGTCCTGAAATCTCCCAAAAATGTCCCCAAGCCCCCCCAAGTGTCCCAAAATGTCCCCAGAGTGTCCCCAAGGTGTCCCAAACTCCCCCAAGATGTCCCCCAAAATGTCCCCAAGACGTCCCCAAAACCCTCCAAAACGCCCTAAAGTGACCCAAATTTTCCCAAAATGCCCGTATTTCTCCCCAAAATGTCCCCAAGTGTCTCAAGATGTCCCCAAGTGTCCCAAAATGTCCCCAAGGTGCCCCAAAATGTCCCCAGAACGTCCCCAAAACACCCCAATTCCTCCCCCCAAACGTCTCCAAAATGCCCGAAAATGACCCAAAATGCCCCAAAATCGCCGTTTTTCACCCCAAATCACCCACCTGCCAGGTTGAGCTCGGCCAGGCAGTGGCGCAGCCCCCCCAGGGCCCCCAGGGCGCCGTCCCCGAGCCGGGCGCAGTGGCTGAGGTGGCCCCAAACCCCCCCAAACGGCCCCAAAACAGCCCCCAAACAGCCCCAAGATGTCCCCAAACGTCCTGAAATGTCCCCAAAATGTGCTGAAATGTGCCCAAAATGTCCCAAAATTGCTGAAATGTCCCCAAAACGTCCCCAAATGTTCCAAAATGTCCCAAAATGTCCCAAAATGTCCCCAACGTGCTCCAAAACGTCCCCAAAACATCCCCAAGATGCCCCAATTCCTCCCCCAAAACGCCCCCAAAACATCCCCAAATGTCCCAAAATGTCCTGAAATCTCCCCAAAATGTCCTGAAATCTCCCAAAAATGTCCCCAAGCCCCCCCAAGTGTCCCAAAATGTCCCCAGAGTGTCCCCAAGGTGTCCCAAACTCCCCCAAGATGTCCCCCAAAATGTCCCCAAGACGTCCCCAAAACCCTCCAAAACGCCCTAAAGTGACCCAAATTTTCCCAAAATGCCCGTATTTCTCCCCAAAATGTCCCCAAGTGTCTCAAGATGTCCCCAAGTGTCCCAAAATGTCCCCAAGGTGCCCCAAAATGTCCCCAGAACGTCCCCAAAACACCCCAATTCCTCCCCCCAAACGTCTCCAAAATGCCCGAAAATGACCCAAAATGCCCCAAAATCGCCGTTTTTCACCCCAAATCACCCACCTGCCAGGTTGAGCTCGGCCAGGCAGTGGCGCAGCCCCCCCAGGGCCCCCAGGGCGCCGTCCCCGAGCCGGGCGCAGTGGCTGAGGTCGAGGGAGGCCAGCTGGGGCGCGTGGCGGGCCACCAGGCGCAGCGACGCCTCCGTCACCTCCAGCCCCGCCAGGCGCAGCTCCACCAGGTTGGGGAGGCGCCCGCGGGGCTCGGGGGGGCCTGGGGGGGGGAGAGGAAGGTCAGGAGATCCCAAAATCCCCGCTTTTTACCCCAAAAATCCAGTATTGTGGCCAAAAACCCCAGCATTGTACCCAAAACCCATCCGTGTTACCCCATGACCCCAATGACTCCTGTGGCCCCCCCCCAGGTTGGGGAGGCGCCCGCGGGGCTCGGGGGGGCCTGGGGGGGGAGAAAAAAGGTCAGGAGATCCCAAAATCCCCGCTTTTTACCCCAAAAATCCCAACGTGTCCCTAGAAACTTCGCCATTGTACCCAAAAGCTACCCATTGTCACCCTGTGTCCCCTATGATTCCTGTGCCCCCCCCCAGGTTGGGGAGGTGTCCCCGGGGCTCGGGGGGGCCTGGGGGGGGAGAAAAAGGTTAGGGAAACCCAAAAACCCCGCTTTTTACCCCAAAAATCCAGTATTGTGGCCAAAAACCCCACATTGTTACCAAAAAAAGCTATAATGTCCCCAAAAACCCCACCAAAAGTCATCTGTGTTAGCCCCATGTCCCCCCCCCCCAGGTTGGGGAGGTGCCCGTGGGGCTTGGGGGGGCCTGGGGGGGGAGAAAAAAAGGTTAGGGGAACCCAAAATCCCCGCTTTTTACCCCAAAAATCCAGTATTGTGCCCCAAAATCCCTAAAAACCCCACTATTGTACCCAAAACCCATCCGTGTTACTCCTATGTCCCCCAAACCTTCCCCACTTTTGTCCCCCCCCCCCAGGTTGGGGAGGCGTCCCCGGGGCTCGGGGGGGCCTGGGGGGGGAGAGGAAGGTTAGGGAAACCCAAAAAGCCCGCTTTTTACCCCAAAAATCCAGTATTGTGCCCCAAAAATCCCATATTGTCCCCAAAAACTCCAAAATTGTACCCAAAAAGCCACCCGTTATCCCCCCCATTGTACCCCCCCAGGTTGGGGAGGTGCCCACAGGGCTCGGGGGGGCCTGGGGGGGGAGAAAAAAGGTTAGGAAAACCCAAAAACCCCGCTTTTTACCCCAAAAATCCCCCATTGTTACCAAAAGTCCCGTATTTTGGCCAAAAAATCCCGTATTGTCCCTAAAAACCCCAAAATGTCCCCAAAAAGCCACCCATTGTCCCCCCCCTCCAGGTTGGGGAGGCGCCCACGGGGCTCGGGGGGGGGCCTGGGGACCCCAAAATCCCATTTTGTGCCCCAAAAACCCATATTATCCCCCCAAAAAAACATATTTTTCCCGAAAAAGCCGTATTTTCCCCCAAAAAACCATCTTGTCCAAAAATTTAAAAAAAACACGTATTCTCCCCCAGAACCTCCCCATTTCCCTCCCGTATCCCCCCAAATTGTCCCCCCAAAACCCCCAATTCCCCCCCAAAGTCCCTCCAATCTCCCCAAATTCCCCATTTCCCCCAAATCCCCAATTTCCCCCAATTTCTCCCCATTTTTCCCAAATCCCCCAATTTTCCGATTTCCCCCAATTCCCTCTTTTTCCCCCAAATCCCCCATTTCCCCCCAAATCCCCCCAAACCGCCAATTTCCCCCAAATTCCCCAATTTCCCCAAAATCCCCCAAATCCCCCCAATTTCTATCCATCCCCCAAAACCCCCCAAAATGACCCAAAATGCCCCAAAACGCCCCAAAATGCCCCCGTACCTCTGTCGGGGGCGGCGGGCAGCAGCTCCCGGAGCTGGGCGTCGCGGAGCATCCCCCAAACCCCAAAATCCCCAATTTCCCCCAAATCCACCAAAACCCCTCAAAATGCCCCAAAACCCCTCAAAATGCCCCAAAATGCCCCAAAATGACCCAAAATGCCCCAAAATGCCCCATACCTCTGTCGGGGGCGGCGGGCAGCAGCTCCCGGAGCTGGGCGTCGCGGAGCATCCCCCAAATCCCCCCCAAATCCCCCAAAATCTCCCCAAAATCCCCCAAATCTCCCCAAAAACCCCCAAATCTCCCCAAAAACCCCCCAAAATGACCCAAAATGACCCAAAATGCCCCAAAATGAGCCAAAACCCCCCAAAATGCCCCCGTACCTCTGTCGGGGGCGGCGGGCAGCAGCTCCCGGAGCTGGGCGTCGCGGAGCATCCCCCAAATCCCCCCCAAAATCTCCCCAAAAACCCCCAAATCTCCCCCAAATCCACCAAAACCCCTCAAAATGCCCCAAAACACCCCAAAATGCCCCAAAATGCCCCCATACCTCTGTCGGGGGCGGCGGGCAGCAGCTCCCGGAGCTGGGCGTTGCGGAGCATCCCCCAAACCCCAAAACCCCCCAAAATCCCCTCAAAACCCCCAAATCTCCCCAAAATGCCCCAAAACCCCTCAAAATGCCCCAAAATGACCCAAAACGCCCCAAAACGACCCAAAATGACCCAAAATGACCCAAAATGACCCAAAACCCCCCAAAATGCCCCCGTACCTCTGTCGGGGGCGGCGGGCAGCAGCTCCCGGAGCTGGGCGTCGCGGAGCATCCCCCAAACCCCAAAATCCCCCATTTTTCCCAAATCCCCCAAAATGCCCAAAACACCCCAAAACACCCCAAAACTCCCCAAAATGACCCAAAACGCCCCAAAATGCCCCTGTACCTCTGTCGGGGGCGGCGGGCAGCAGCTCCCGGAGCTGGGCGTCGCGGAGCTCGGGCACCCAGCGCAGGTCCAGCAGCCGCAGCGACGCCAACGAGGCCGTGCCCAGCGCCGACACCGCGCACCACGAGCAGCCGCTCAGCACCAGCTCCCGAAGGCCTGGGGGGGACAAAAAACGCGCTGGGTGACCCCAAAAGACCACCGGGGAAGCACAAAACACAACCAGAAAACCAAAAAAACAACCAGGATCCAGCAAAACCCAACTAGAAACCCAAAAACCCAATGAGATACAAAAAAAAAAACAACTAGAAACCCAAAAACCCAACAAGGAAACCCAAAAACCCAACTAGAAACCAACAAAACCCGACTAGAAACCCAAAAACCCAACTGCGAAACCCAAAAACCCAACCGGGATCCACCAAAACCCAACGGGAAACCCAAAAACCCAACGGGAAACCCAAAAACCCAACGGGAAACCCAAAAACCCAACGGGAAACCCAAAAACCCAACGGGAAACCCAAAAACCCAACGGGAAACCCAAAAACCCAACGGGAAACCCAAAAACCCAACGGGAAACCCAAAAACCCAACCCGGAAACCCAAAAACCCAATGAGATACAAAAAAAAACCAACTAGAAACCCAAAAACCCAACTGGGAAACCCAAAAATCCAACTAGAAGCCAACGAAACCCAACTAGAAACCCAAAAACCCAACCAGGATCCACCAAAACCCAACGAGATACAACAAAACCCAACTAGAAACCCCAAAACCCAACGGGAAACCAACAAAACCCAACTAGAAACCCCAAAAACCCAACCGGGATCCACCAAAACCCAACTAGAAACCCAAAAACTCAACCTGGATCCACCAAAACCCAACTAGAAACCCAAAAACCAAACGGGAAACCCAAAAACCCAACCGGGAAACCAAAAAAAACAACTAGAAACCCAAAAACCCAACCGGGAAACACAAAAACCCAACTAGAAACCAACAAAACCCAACTAAAAACCCCCAAAACCCAACCGGGAAACCCAAAAACCCAACTAGAAACCACCAAAACCTAACTAAAAACCCCAAAAAGCCAACGGGAAACCCAAAAACCCAACCCGGAAACCCAAAAACCCAATGAGATACAAAAAAAAACCAACTAGAAACCCAAAAACCCAACTGGGAAACCCAAAAACCCAACGGGAAACCCAAAAACCCAACCGGGATCCACCAAAACCCCACTGAGATACAATAAACACAACTAGAAACTCACAAAACCCAACTAAAAACCCCAAAAAACCAACCAGGAAACCCAAAAACCCAACCGGGATCCACCAAAACCCAAGTAGAAACCCAAAAAACCCAACTAGAAACCCCAAAAACCCAACTAGAAACCCAAATACCCAACCGGGAAACCCAAAAACCCAACTAGAAACCCCAAAAACCCAACCGGGATCCACCAAAACCCAACTAGAAACCAACAAAACCCAACTAAAACCCCAAAAACCCAATGGGAAACCCAAAAACCCAACTAGAAACCAACAAAACCCAACTAAAAACCCCAAAAAGCCAACGGGAAACTAAAAAACCCAACCAGGAAACCAAAAAAACAACCAGGAAACCCAAAAACCCAACCGGGATCCACCAAAACCCAATGAGATACAACAAAACCCAACTAAAAACCCCAAAAACCCAACGGGAAACCCAAAAACCCAATGAGATACAACAAAACACAACTAAAAACCCCAAAAACCCAACCGGTAAACCCAAAAACCCAACCAGAAACCCAAAAAACCCAACGGGAAACCCAAAAACCCAACTGGGATCCACCAAAACCCAACTAGAAACCTCAAAAACCCAACTAGAAACCCCCAAAACCCAACCAGGATCCACCAAAACCCAACTAGAAACCCCAAAACCCAACTAGAAACCCCCAAAAACCCAACCGGGATCCACCAAAACCCAACTAGAAACCAACAAAACCCAACTAAAAACCCCAAAAACCCAACGGGAAACCCAAAAACCCAACCGGGAAACCCAAAAACCCAACTGGGATCCGCCAAAATCCCACTGGAAAACCCCAAAACCCAACTGGGAAACCCCAAAACTTCTACAGGGAACCCCAAAAACCCATGGACAACCAAGACGCCCATCAAAAACTCAACGACGCGTTGAGTTGCCACCACCACACCCAACACCCTATTGACCCTACAACCCGTTGGACACCCCGTAGCACCCCAAAACCCCCAGAAAACCCCAAAAACCCAATGGAGACCCCTAAAATTTCCATGGGGACCCCAAAACTTTTATAGGAACACCCAAAAACCCATGGACAACCAAGACACCCATCAAAAACCCAACGATGCGTTGAGTTGCCACCGCAACCCCCAACACCCTCTTGACCCTACAACCCGTTGGACGCCCCCCACCGCCCGTAGCACCCCAAAACCCTACAGGAAACCCCCAAAACCCTAATAGGGACCCCAAAAACCCCAATAGGGACCCCAAAACTTTTATAGGGACTCCCCCAAACTCTTGGATACCCAATATACCCAACAAAAACTCAACGACGCGTTGAGTTGCCACCACAACCCCCAACACCCTCTTGACCCTACAACCCGTGGGACACCCCGCAGCACCCCAAAACCCCCAGAAAACCCCAAAAACCCTAATAGGGACCCCAAAACGTTTATAGGGACACCCAAAACTCTCGGAGACCCAATATACCCAACAAAAACTCAACGACGCGTTGAGTTGTCACCACGACACCCAACACCCTCTTGACCCTACAACCCGTTGGACGCCCCCTACCACCTGTAGCACCCCAAAACCCTATAGGGACCCCAAAAACCCTAATAGGGACCCCAAAAACCCTAATAGGGACCCCAAAAACCCTAATAGGGACCCCAAAACGTTTATAGGGACTCCCCCAAACTCTTGGATACCCAATATACCCAACAAAAACTCAACGACGCGTTGAGTTGTCACCACGACACCCAACACCCTCTTGACCCTACAACCCGTGGGACGCCCCCTACTACCTGTAGCACCCCAAAACCCTACGGGGACCCCAAAAAAAACCCCAAAAGCCCACCCTGGAGGCGGGAGATGAGCCAGGAGAGCTGCTTGCGGGAGATGCCGGTCCAGCTGAGGTCCAGGCTGGCGGGTTGGCGGCGCACGATCCCGCTCAGCATGGACGGGGTCACGGCCGCCCGGCGGCTCAGGTCGATGCGGGTCCACAGGCGGCGGTCGCAGCACCTGGGGGGACCCCAAAATTAGAGAAAAAAACCAAATTCGGGCAATCTGAGGTTGACGGAAAGTCGAAAGTTGAAAAAACGGCGAAAATCGGGCGATTCTATGCTTTAAGGGAGACGAAAATTGGGAGAACCCGTTAAGTTTCTTTGATTAAAAGGGTATGGGGATCCCAAAATTTAGAAAACCCTAAAATTTGGGTGATCCCAAAACTCAGAAAATCCCAAAATTTAGAGAAAACCCCAAATTTCGGTGATCTGAGGTTGAGGGAAACCCAAAAATCTAAAAAAAACGTCAAAAATTGGGCGATTCAATGCTTTAGGAGAACCGAAAATCGGGAAAACCCATAAATTTGTTGGATTCTAATGGTACGGAGATCCCAAAAGTTAGAACAGCCCCAAAAATTAGAGAAAAACCCCGAATTTGGGCAATCTGAAATTGAGGGAAAGTCGAAAATTGAAAAAACGGCGAAAATCGGGCGATTCTATGCTGTAGGAGAACCGAAAATCGGGAAAACCCGTAAATTTGGGTGGTTCGAACGGTATGGGGATCCCAAAATTTAGAAAACCCCAAAATTTGGATGATTCCAAAACTCAGAAAACCCCCAAATTTAGAGAAAACCCCAAATTTGGGCAATCTGAGGTTGAGAGGAACCCAAAATTTGAGGAACGTCAAAATTTGGGCGATTCAACGGTTTTTAAGTGTCCCTAAAGCCCCTACAATGCCCCCAAAACCCCTCTAAGAGACCCTAAAGCCCCCGTAATGACCCCAGACCCCCTCCCAGTGTCTCCCAGTGCTCCCAGTAACCCCTCCCAGTGCTCCCAGTGCCCTTAAAACCCCTCCATAGCTCCTTTAAGTGTCCCTAAACCCCTTCTAAGTGCTCTTAGAACCCCTACAAGTGACCCTAAATCCCCCAAAACGACCCTAAAATGCATCCTAGTGACCCCAAATCCCTCCCAGTGCTCCCAGTAACCCCTCCCAGTACTCCCAGTACACCTAAATCTCCTCCAAAGCACCTTTAAGCATCCCTAAAGCCCCTCTAAGTGTCATTAGAGCCCCTGTAAGTGCCCCTAAAGCCCCTCTAAGTGACCCTAAATCCCCCATAGTGACCCCAAACCCCCTCCCAGTGCCTCCCAGTGCTCCCAGTAACACTTCCCAGTGCTCCCAGTACCCATAAACCATCTCCAAAGCATCTTTATGTGTCCCTAAAGCCCCTCTAAGTGCCCCTAAGCCCCCTGTAATGACCCTAAAATGCACCCTAGTGACCCCAAACGCCTCCGTAATGACCCCAAAACCCCTCCCAGTGCTCCCAGTAACCCCTCCCAGTGCCCCCAGTGCCCCTAAAGTGTATCCAAAGCACCTTTAAGTATCTCTAAACCCCTTCTAGGTGTCCTTAAAGCCCATATAAATGCCCCTAAAGGCCACATAGGTGTCCCAAAAGCTCCCGTAATGACCCCAAATCCCCTCCCAGTGCCTCCCAGTGCTCCCAGTAACCCCTCCCAGTGCTCCCAGTGCCCATAAACTGTCTCCAAACCATCTTTATGCGTCTCTAAACTCCTTCTAAGTGCTCTTACAGGCTCTGTAATGACCCTAAAGACCATGTAAGTGTTCCAAAAGCTCCCGGAATGACCCCAAACCCCCTCCCAGTGCTCCCAGTCACCCCTCCCAGTACGAACCAGCGGCTCCAGGTGCGGCAGACCCTCATGCAGACGCAGAGCTCGCGGGAGGAGAGGTGGAGGAAGACGGCGAGCACCCCCGGGGACCCCTCCCAGTGCGCCCAGTGACCCCTCCCAGTGCTCCCAGTGACCCTAAAGCCCCCCTAACGACCCCAAACGCCCTCCCAGTGTCTCCCAGTGCTCCCAGTAACCCCTCCCAGTGCTCCCAGTACCCCTAAATCTCCTCCATAGCTCCTTTAAGTGTCCCTAAAGCCCCTCAAATTGTTCTTAAAGCCCCTCTAAGTGCCCCTAAATCCCCCATAGTGACCCCAAAACCCCTCCCAGTGTCTCCCAGTGCTCCCAGTAACCCCTCCCAGTGCTCCCAGTACCTATAGATCTCCTCCAAAGCATCTTTAATCATTCTTAAAGCCCCTCTAAGTGACCTTAAGCCCCCTGTAGTGACCCTAAAGTGCACCCTAGTGACCCCAAATCCCCTCCCAGTGCCTCCCAGTGCTCCCAGTCGCCCCTCCCAGTACGAACCAGCGGCTCCAGGTGCGGCAGACCCTCATGCAGACGCAGAGCTCGCGGGAGGAGAGGTGGAGGAAGACGGCGAGCACCCCCGGGGACCCCTCCCAGGGTGCCCAGTGACCCTTCCCAGTGCTCCCAGTGACCCTAAAGCTCCCATAACGACCCCAAACGCCCTCCCAGTGTCTCCCAGTGCTCCCAGTAACCTCTCCCAGTGCTCCCAGTGCCCTTAAAACCCCTCCATAGCTCCTTTAAGCGTCCCTAAAGCCCTTCTAAGTGCCCTTAGAACCCCTACAAGTGACCCTAAATCCCCCAAAATGACCCTAAAATGCATCCTAGTGACCCCAAATCCCTCCCAGTGCTCCCAGTAACCCCTCCCAGTACTCCCAGTACCCCTAGATCTCCTCCAAAGCACCTTTAAGCGTCCCCTAAAGCCCCTCTAAGTGCCTCTAAAGCCCCCACAACGACCCTAAAATGCGCCCTAGTGACCCCAAACACCTCCATAACGACCCCAAACCCCCTCCCAGTGCTCCCAGTCGCCCCTCCCAGTACGAACCAGCGGCTCCAGGTGCGGCAGACCCTCATGCAGACGCAGAGCTCGCGGGAGGAGAGGTGGAGGAAGACGGCGAGCCAGACGTCGCGCTGCATGACGTGGGCGGCCCCGCTGTCCAGGGGCAGGCGGTCGGGGTCCGGGCTGGCCGGGGGGGGCCGCACCACGTGGCGCTCCCAAACCCGTTGGTTTTGGGGGGGGGGGACCCCAAAAACCCCCGGGGGGGGACGCTGACGGGGTTTGGGGGGTAAAGGGGGGGCGGGGAGAGGCGAGGAGGGGGCGTTCGGGGAGGTTTCGTCGTCATCGTCGGAGGAGGAGGAGGAGGAGGAAGAGGAGGAAGAGGAGGAGGAGGAAGGGGGGCTGAAGGGGGGGGGGGGGGGGAT